>NC_060165.1:5367495-5377440 GCF_021292245.1 Micropterus dolomieu | reverse complement strand
GAATAACTCTCCTCTTCCTCGTCAGATGCTGCCTACCAGGTGTGAAGACGCAACATCACCACATAGAAGAGTGAATATCATGAGGATGAAAATGTATTTCTACCTTTCCAAATGTCTTAATTTCTTTGCAGATTATTTTGCAAATCCTTGATTTTGCCTGCCGTGATGCAGCCTTTAGCTGCTCCCATGCTTTGAGTGCACCGCTATGGCTCCACTCAACCATGCAAACATTGTCTCATGCAGTATTCAATACACAAGGTCTTGTTCTTTCAACGGCCCAGAGGAGAAAATGCTATTGGCAGCATGAACAAAGGATAACACAAGTGATTTCATTATATCATGGAGATTAATGAGATTCTGATAAGGAGCTTGATACATATTTGGGGGGAATAGTGTTGAAGTAAGTGAAGATGGGTTGTCTACAGATGTAGGAATGCAACACTTACTTGCATTTAGAGGACAGGTTACATAACAAAACACAGGAAAAAAAATTTAAGACACTGGGACCAGTTTTGGATTCTTGAATGGCTTGTGTCTCACACTTAAGCGAGAATATATATTATTATGAAAATCTTAAAATCAGCTGTTTTAATGTTCTAGCCTTAGCCAAAGGAACTATTCATGAAACTCTTCTATGAAACCCATTCAAAACCTGTGGAAAAATTTAATAAAAAAAGATATTGGCAACGAGATTTAAAAAAAAAGACAGTCCTAGCTCTCATCTGACAGCAATTAAAAGTAAAAGACACCTCATGATTGAATTCCTATTTCTTCCTCATTTGATCGTCTGTAGCTCAATTTGGTGTTTGTGTACACATAAAAATCTCTTGCCAAAAGCTAAAGTGGAGAGAAGCTTTTGCTGCTGTTTGATTGACAGTAAGAGGGAGGCTGAAAGTGTGGGCTGAGAATTTGTAAATGAACAAATAAGCTTTATTCACAAAAGAGATATTGCTCACTTAAGTCCATACCAAGGTCTAATGAAAGTTACCCGAGTTCCTTCATTGTGTTTGTAATATATAATTTTCAGCAATTAATGCCATTTAATTTCTACTAAAATATTATTTTATTTCTTTAAAAGTAAAGTATTTGTTTAACTGTTTAATGGGCATATTGGCACTTTTATTGCCTGCTTGTGATGTGTAGGAACTGAACTCTACTTAAGTTCATTCCTTTTCTACGGATCCTAATCAGTTGTGCAGTCTGCAATGACTTTACCACACCCACATTAAAACAAATAACCCCAGAGATTCACATAGTAAGCGAAAGTGCACAGAGTAGAAAACAGAAAAGGCACAAAGGCGTCCTTTTCCAACACCCGTGACAACTATCTGTCGCACATAAAACTTTGAAATGCACTGTATCTGCATTTCCTCCCACACATATATACACATATATAGAGCCGGGCTCTGTAATGTAAATGGGAAGCACTCATCCTCATTTGCCTGCACTATAATCCGAGTTAATGCCACTGAGCTCTTGCAATTACACATGAGAAAACACCAAGGCATCCTCGCAAATGACTTTACTCTTCTTCTCCTGCCTCTTTGTGGGCTGCTAAAGCCGGCGATGGGCTCACTTTCTCCTTGACTCTGATGGAGCGCACAAAGAGCCAGCCTATCAGAACAAACTCGGCAAACTCAAACACACAGCACATCAAACATCACACAACTGTTTGCAGGTTCCAAACAGAAGTGGAGTGGGTAAAATAGTTTCTAGCTTTGCTGTCAACTCACCTCTTGTGGGATGGACGCTGCCTGTCGTCTTGTCACACAAGTGTTTGGTGTCCTCTACCACAGACTCTACCTGGCAGAGAAGCTAGAAGCTGTGAGACGACTGGGAGTCCGGGGAAGACATGGGAGCGAGAGACAAAGGAAGAAAAGGGCTCCCTCACTCTTCCACTTTCACCCTCTTGCCGCTGCTTCTGGCTCCCCCTCCTCTCTCTCTGTCTGCCCTCCCCTCCTCACCAGGCTGGGCCCGTCAGCCCTTGGAGCGGCAATCAGACATGCCGTCAGCAGCGGGCGACCAAGGGTTAATTAAAGGAGGATGACAATGCAGAATCGAGCCAAATCAAGGAGGAAGGGCTTTGCTGGATGAAAGCCGAATGTGCCTTGACTTCGCCGGATGCCTCTGACTGGTGATCTCATGCATAATACGTGAGATTCTCAAAGAAGTCTGTCCATATAGCCTGGGACATTATTCATGACTCTCAGGCACTGAAGGAGTCAGGAAGACTAACTTGAGTATCACATAGGACTGCCCAGTATCACATCTTTATTTGCTTCATTTGAGGTCTGGTGTTAGAGGACAGTAAATGCCCACCCGGTTATCCAGAAATCTCTTCCAAGAGATCACAGCTTAGCTTGTGCTAACCACCCAATTCTTCTTTTTATTACAATCAAACTTTTGTCCCTGATGCTTGAAATCAAATGTTTTTATTCAGGAAAGGGCTGAAATGAACTGGATACAGGTTGAATCACCAGAGAGAAAAGCAAAGCAGGCATTTTAAATAAAAAAACCTCTTGGATTGTTACTTCGGGGTTTCACGGGAAGAGCACACTCTTTCGCATTTTAACAAAAACAGTAATTAGACTTGTCATCGACAATCCAATTCCGCTCGAAACAACTCATTTAAGGAGAGGGACAGAGTGACCTTGGAGGGATGGGCTGCAAATGTGTCTGTTGCCAAGCAGTGACGGACAGCAGGACGTCAGCGCTGCCTGGCTGTGCTGGTAAAGACGTCCAGCCTTCCTACTGCAATGCAGTCAAAGACGACAACAAAATCTTCAGCCGTTCAGCAGCGAGGGAATTCCAAGCTATTATAACTCAGCAGGGGTTTGTTTGATTCTATGGCAAACTGCTGGCAAATGTGCAAATAAACAGCCCACATAAGCGCTCGCAACCCATCGCTGGCCCAACTTCCAACCTCCAACCTCCTCCTCTTGTGGCCTGAAAGGAGATAAATTCTCTAAACCAAAGGACAAACACATACACTGTACTGGGCTGTACTACTACTGGAAAGTAGAGCTGAAACAATTATCCAAAATGAAAATTCATCTGCACCAATTTTGATTGATTGTTTAAATATTTTTTAAGCAATAAAGAAAAGAAAGAAAGAAAGAAAGACAAATGGTTTGATTGGTTACGGATTCCACCTCTTTGTTTACTGATCAAAGAAGAGAAACACAAACATGAATAGATTCCATGCAGCTTCACAAATGTTCGACTGCCTTAATTACACCATAACACCCGTCATTTAACAAGATTACATTTTCACAATCCACAACAGAGTCAGGCACCATGGCAGTAAAGTGAATTAGCGATGGTAGGAGCTTTGTCGATTCTTATCTTTACAAAGTCATTAGGCCTGTCAGATGAATGGAGTCATATCCTCCGATGTGTTCTACCAAATGAATTGATGCAGCTGCAGCACAAGTCCCCCATAGTCAATTAACCCTAAAATCCATCTCACATTAGCACTATATACTGTTTAAGGCATGCTGACTCAATCCATCAGCAGTACTGCAGACAGATCGTTCATGAATCCTGTTACCTACAGCCATGTTAGGGTACTGCAGTATAAGACTTGACTATAAGTCTTTTAAGAATGTCCCAAGTCACCCCTGCCATGTGCAAATATTCAAGAAATATAGTAAGAATGATTTCAAACGCTCCATTTGTTTTTCAAAGTTGCCTTAACATTGAAGACATGCAATCAAACAACACGATTAGCTCGTGTGATGCTTTCATTTCATGGTTGTTTTTGCTTTTTATCACAACTTGTTGCCAACTGCATAACAAAGCGGACACTTCGACTGCAGACAATTCAATCTTTTAAATGGATTCCCAATCCAAGTAAACTCTCAGGGGCACAAACACTGCATCAACAGTCAAATACGCTACAGCCTTCTTCTCTGTAAACAATCAGCCTTTTAACTAGACAAACTTATTCGATTAAAAGTTTTAAATCACCAGAATGTTACAACTGGATATATATTGTAACCACTGCGGGTAATGGAGTGAATCGTTCTCTTTCTAATACAGCACTACATCACTGCGTGGTTAAGCTCCATGGGTCACCTTCTTGTTCTCGTCTTATATAACACCATGTTACTTTTAATGTATCTTTGTGGTACAACAGTTTCGACACACACACAGATGTGCACTTTAGGGTAGGGTTTTAAGTAGTTAGGGGCACCCAAATATAATCCTTGTATCCAAATTACAATACAGCAGCCTTACACTGTACTTAGTGTGAATCACCAACATGCCATCCCTTTAATCTTGAAAAAGAAAATACGTCCACAAAGTATAAACATGACCTCTATAGGGCCTGAACAATGCACATGAAGTCACACAGGGTGTCATACATTCTTCATGTGGCTGCAAGGAGAATTCATAAAGTGGTCTTTTATATGAGTCAACAGTACGTTACTATACTAGACATATGGACATTTAAACTCTTTCAACTAGTTAGTTTGACAGTTTGGGAAACGCTTATTTACTTTCTTGCCGAGAGCTAGATGAGAAGATTAATAGCACTTTAATGTGTGTCCATTAAATATGAAGCTGGAGCCAGCAGCCTGTTAGCTTAGCTTAACTTAGCGTAAAGACTGGAAACAGGTGGACATAGCTAACCTGGCTCTGTCAAAAGGCCACAAAATTCACCTGCCAGCATCTTTGGACAGAACCATGTTAGCTGTTTCTTGTCTTTAAGCTAATCTAGGCTAGCTGGCCGCTGGCTGTAGCTTCATACTTAGCATACCACAATGAGTGGTATCAATATTTTCATCTAACTCTTGGAATGAAAGTGCAGTGTGATTCCCAAAACGTTCCAAATAGACTTTTTAACCACATGACTTTGAAATCAGGACATGTCACTCCATGAAAATGTTATTACACGGCACGCCAACAGAAAAATGAAATCTCACTACATGAGAGAATGTCTACAACATTCTTGAAAATGGCATTTTAAGTGTAGCATTTGGTGTGGGGTAAGTTCTAAATTGCGTTAAAAATTTAACTAATTATGGCATTGAAACTGGAAATAGTTCTGTTGCGCAGTTAATTTTGGTGGCTTACACTGTAAAATACAATGAAGACACTGTTAGAAGCTACATATATCTAAAAATACGGTGTCAGATCTTTGCAGTTTTTGTGACAGCTCAAAATGAATGTGGTTATAATCTTCCACTGAAACCGTGAGGGCCATTCTGTCTTTCACCTCTCAGTCTTAGCAGATGAATAACCTGCCCCTGACAGACAGAGCTGTGGTTCACAGTCAGAGGGGCATATGGCCTACAGATCATCACGCTGAGAGAGTATGGCTTAGAGAAGGAAAAGGTGCCATAGCAGAATACAGAATATGAACAATGCTCAGAAAACGTAAAGTTAACACAAAAAAGTCAGCACTGATCCACCAAACAGGATGCAAATGAACAAATATGGACAAAAATTGTCCATAAAAAGTCTGAATTCAGACCAAAATGGACGCATGATTGCTAAACTGGGAGGCTCATCAGTCAGTGAAACAGCACCTGTAGGGGGGAAAATCTAACTTTCACTTGAGTGTAGACATCTTCAGCAGTGCGACATGTCTTTTGATTTCATCACTGCCCTTTCTTTAACTACTTGACTTCACTTAATTAATTCAGTGAGTAGGCTACAATAATTAACGAGGATATCAGCTTCCCCCCGAGGTATTAAGAGAAATATTCAGATTTATGATAAATACAGAAAGCAGCATCCAGAGTGGAAGACCAAGTTGAAGCAATACCACAGAATGGGAATTGAGAGGAAAACTTAGCTTCCAAAAAATGGAAACTTTCCCTTGAGCTCCTGAATGAATAGATGGCTAATTAGTGTTTTTGTGGGCTGCGATTTATTTTGTGAGGAAAGATATCTGCATGCAAGCACCTGCACACGTCGAGGACACACATTTCCATGAACACACAAGCACACCACACAAGAGCCAGACACAGCTCAAATCGGTGATAAAACTTCCTCCAATTATCATCACAGTTTGCTAAGTTTAGTCTGTGTGCCTGTGTGCTCGTAATTAAGGCGGAGAGACTGAAAAAAGACAGATGTCTGAGAGACAAAAAAAGAGAGACTGACAAGTGCCAGAAAACTTCAGAAAGCTAGAAAGCAGAAACGTTGAGGTGCTGCAGCTTCAGGTGCAACGTGAGAGAGGATATTTTCTCTCTAAGTGGCGCCCTTGGCAGAGATGAACTACACAGAAACTTATATAACGACTGGCTTTGCCATTGATGGCAAAAACCTTCTCCTCCAAATCTCCTCGCTGCTTACGGCAGCACTGACGAGTCGTGCAGCTTCCCCACGACTGTCACTGCTCTGCAGAGTGACAGCCAGGATCCTGCTGCTCAGCAGCACACACACATGCAGAAATCTGCACACACACACACGCACACACACGCGCGCATAAAATGTAGTACAGGACATGCACACAAACAAGCTCTCTTTTTCTCAAGCACAACACATATCCACACACACAAACTTGTCTCCAATCCCCCAAAGCTTCAAATAACAAAAAAAAATGCAGAGCCAGCTGCCATAGTCCAGCCCTCAAACAAGAGGGTGAGCGAGAAGGAGAGAGACAGTGCCACACACACACACACACGAGACCCCAGGATGCTAAAAGCAGGGGCCTGTTAGTTATTCATGTCTCTGCTGAGAACGGGAAGCCTGTCGGTGTCAAAACACTCTCCTTGGGCGTCTTTTCTTGACAGTAAAGCCACGAGCATGCGCTCATTTATGTTGCATGACTGGAGGGTATTTTTAGAGAGGGGCTTTTAGCCAAGGCTGGATTCAGCATTGTTTTGACATGGACTGATCAGAGCTTTTGTTGTTCAGCTGCTCTGTTGCAGATGGTAAGTTTTATGAAAC
This sequence comes from Micropterus dolomieu, assembly GCF_021292245.1. Taxonomy (NCBI): domain Eukaryota; kingdom Metazoa; phylum Chordata; class Actinopteri; order Centrarchiformes; family Centrarchidae; genus Micropterus; species Micropterus dolomieu. Next base: position 5,370,537 of record NC_060165.1, on the reverse strand, counting down.
TCTTCTGTATTAGCACAAATGAATAAACACCAGCAGAAGTGTTGCATTTTTGACACATGTACTTACTTCTGTATCTTATCACACTTCATTTCATGAATACTGTCCCATAGTGATGCTAAAGACACTCAATCTATCTTGACTCACCTTTTTCTTCTCCCTTTCAAGCAATCTACTTCCAGCAACATAATGCATCATGTCTGATACAGCAGAACATTTTCCCTAGTAACATGGACACCCCCGTAGCCGGTGATCTCTTCAAGAAATGGAGATTAGCAGTATCTCACACACACCTATAGTCGCATCAGGCACATATTCAACTAAGGTTCACTGCAGCAAGCATGAGCCCACACTGATCCAGCCCCAGATGGTCTCAGACACCTGCTGGTCATGAGTCTCGATCTGATGAGTCATTTAGATGAATCTCTTCAGGGGCTCTGTTGGTTTGGGGTAAAGCTGCCATGGGTGGCAGCCAGGGGAGTCGTTATGGACGGAGAAAAGCGTGAAGCATAATGAGCCTCATGGGAGCTCAGTTTATGTACGCAGACAGACTCCCGCTTTCTGCCTCCCAGGATCTCTCTCGACTACTGCCAGTGAGCCAGGAGAACCGGGGAGTGGAGGGATATGTACTTGCACAAGTGTTTGTTTATGCTTGATTGAGGTGGTGCAGTAGAAACTGCATGTGTGTGCTTTGCCAATTATTGCTCAAAATCGTGAGGAAATGCAAAGGGAGATGGTATTAATGTTCAGTAATTATTTCCTTTACAGATAAAAATACCTCGAATAAGTATACAGTTTTGCTCTGTGAAGAAAGGATTTCTCCCAAACAACACGTCAAATCCAGCTATCACCCAAACTATGTCAAGTTGGCAGAAGCAGAACAGCTAACTTGTAAATAACTCTTGAAATCACACAGTAACAGTAACTGCACATTGTCCATAGATATCCTGAGGTCACACCAACATATTTCCAAAGCAGCTACATTTTTGTATGACTGCAGAAAATACTGCAATTGACATCAGGATTTTGAATTTGGAAGAGATTCTTCATCAATGTTTCTTATAAACAACTATGCAGGGACAAGCTTGTTGTCAGAGGTGGAAAGTAACTTTTAAGTGAATTTACTCAAGTGTTGTACTTCAGTGCAATTTTGAGATACAGTACTTGAACTTTACTTCAGTATTTTTGGCTACTTAATACTTCTACTCCACTGGTAATTTTCCACTCCACCCACAGCGAAAATTTTAAACACTGGAGTGATGTTTACATGAATAATGTTCCTAAATGGGCCATTGGTATACAGTACATAATGTGTACTTTAGGTATATTTTGATGTTAATACTTTTGTTCTCGTTTTGAATGCACTTTTACTTGTAACAAAGTATTTCTATATTGTGGTAATGCTTTTATTGCAACATATATTGCAGAAGGAGACCAAAAAAAACTATTTCTCATGCATAAACATGGGACAGGTTCACAAAGATATTTTATTTTGGTCTGTAGTTTTAGGTCAGTCCTAATATTGCTCTTAGATTAGAAATAAAATAAAGATGGACTTTTTTTAAGTTAGCCACCAACCCCCCCAGGCTAACTCTGAACTGAGAGCTCTGTTTCTGTGGTAACAATCAGTGACACCTGCTGTCTAGTGGCATCATAGGACCAAAAGAAGAAACCAGCGCCATAATGTTGCCATGAGACAGTCAGGCTGGATCCTTGATGCAAAATCTCTGATAATCTACAACCAAGTTCATATTCCTTCTCCGGGGATTAGTGAAAAACATTAAAGGAAATGAATATTTAAATTAGGTGTCTGTTAATGTGTACAACAAAAATATTAATTACAACTTCTGAATCACTGCTGAATATCACCAATTGAAGATACAGTACATCATAACAGCCTTTAGTCAACTACTGCACTATTCCTTGTATTCCGCCAACATTTTCTCGTGGATAAGGGAGTCAAAATAAAGCTATTGAGCAGACGTGCCAAAACAAATTTTACTATGATGCTACCTAAAAGAAGCAGTAGAAAATTTGTTGAAAGGGCTCAGTTCCAATTCTGGTTCGTTTACAGTGATCATAAAGATGGCTAAATATAAAAGACATAGTTAACACCAGGGCAGGAGAAAGCACACATTCTCCATTTGACTCACTTACAGTCTAGGAATAAATACTTTGCTAGTATGTGTTGTTCCTAGAATGCCAGCATTTACATTAGAGGAGATGAAAAGTTCCTCAAAGTCTGCAAACAGATGGTTTGAACTTGGGCCTTATCCGCTACTCATTTCACGTAAAGCCAGGGGGTTATGTGGAAGAGAAGACGAATGCTATGGGATAAAGGAGGAACCAGTCACGGAAGGCAGAGCCTATGGAGGTAGCTAAAGCTGGGCTGAGGTGTAAAGCCTTGTGAGCAATAGCTTCGGAAATGAATCCCCTCCCCAAGCTTTGTTGCATGTCAGTGGGAAGTGACAGCTCAGCTTCTGACAATCACACATCAGAGGGAGGCAGGGGAAAGCATTAAAGCTATGTGTACTTGTGTGTGTGTGTGTGTGTGTATGTGTACAGTCATATAGTTTTGAAAAGGAAAATGGAGAGTGGAAGGAAGGAAAACAGGGTTCCAGAGTTCAAATTCAGATCCAATCGGGAGTTTCTTGCCTGCAGGCACCTTAAGGGGAAGCAGGCATCAATATTTCCTCATCGCCCCTGAGGCCCAAAGCGCTAACACAGACTTTAGCCTGGAAATGCTGCAATTTTAGGATTTATGTCAAGGCAAGGTGAGAGACACTTTAGGCAAAATATTCAAATACAGATATATAAACACATGCAGGGTGAAGCTAAGACTTGGCGATTGGAAGAGACAGTTCACGGGATTCATATTTATTCTTATCCTATCCATCCCTTTGCCTGAGTGTCAAAGTCTGACAGGCAGATCAGTTTGAGACTGACAGGGGGCAGGTTAATCGCCTATTCTGAACCTCTGGTCAGGTCGAGCAATGTTTTGACACTCAGCCGATCACAGATATGATCGGCCTCCCCCCCCCCCCC
>NC_060165.1:5366822-5367475 GCF_021292245.1 Micropterus dolomieu | reverse complement strand
ACCCGCCCCCCCCCCCCCCCCCCCCCCCCGGCTGACTGGCTTGACTGGCTGTGAGAACAAGCACGTTAACACAGAAACAGCAGGATTATATATACGGGTAGCAAAAACAGAGACACAAATACAGCAGGAAGCATACCATCACCAGCATGTCTGCAAGTCGTACTTCATTCTGTTTACATTTGTACCCATGCGCATTAAACTCATTCGCTTTTCCTCGAACAGAATCCTTAAACTGAAGTCCACACAACAATCTAACAAAATATTGTGGCTTTATGTAAATCTTTTAGAGTTACTACAATCTTGTTGAGAGCTGTCAGGTTGGCCAAGAGTGTCTTTTTGCAGCACTTAAGTGATTTAAAGCATTATAACAAAAGCCAACTAATTCTTGAGAGCCATATCTGATTGCTTTTCAAGCCTCCCACTCCTCTAAACACTGCCACTCATTAAGGTCTTGGCAGAAGTTGCCACACTGGGAAATGTCACCGCATCAGTCGATTCCCAGCAGCCTCTCTGAAGGCCTGTCATCACAGTCTTAGCTTGACAGCTTTAAATCGATAACACGCCTGTCCTTTTCACCTCATTTAGTCTAGGATGTTCCAGCAGTGTGTGTGTGTGTGTGTTTGTGTGTGTGTTGGGGGGGGGGGGGGGCCCTG
>NC_060165.1:5349233-5366802 GCF_021292245.1 Micropterus dolomieu | reverse complement strand
GGGGGGGGGGGGGGGGGGGGGGGGGGGTGCCCTGACTTTCACCTCTGAAGGACATGAACTTCTACTACTACTTTTCACTTAAGCTTTATGCTTTTTGAATTTTTGAATTTTATGAGCAACTAAGACAAATTTGATTCAGAGCCGAGACTGTATATTTGCTCCATGTTATCTATTGCAGGTTGAAAGCTCTTTACCCGTCACCATTTCGGTACTGAGTCATTTCCCCTGTCTCGTGTCTTATCTTTATACCCTCGTAACCTTGTACAATCAACTGAAAACAATGACAACTGTATTTTTTTCTCTCCTATTTCTTCTCCGTTCTTTTCCATGTGAATAAAATCAGGTCCTGAACCGTGTTCACCTTATGATTAGTTCTGTGTAATGTTAGTACTCTAGAGCTACTTTACAGAGATTAGCGGATATTCGTTAAATCCTCTGTGCAAGCGTAGGGAGGGTCCCACATTGTGGCAATATTTGCAGGTGCAAATTAGCAATGTAAACAAAACCATCAAGCTTTCACGTTGTCATTTCAAAAAACAAGATATACACATGTAGATAATTCTAAATTTGCATACCAAACGTACCACTTTGTTTAAATGAAATGCTAATGTTACTTCTCCTTGTTTGAGTGCTTAGTTGTTACCTAGGTAGCAGTCAAAAGGTGAATACTTTACCGGGAAGTTACATCAACTCAATTCAATTGGCTCTTAGAGGATGTGCCTGCAGTTTCTGCTTGGGAAAGCTGATGCGGTTTAAACCTTTCCGCCTTTCTCACCACAGCGTACTGCTTTTCTCAGGCACACGCATCACTGGCTGCAAAAGCACAGTCTGGTGGATTTGCCCTTGCAAACATCCACCTGAAAGTTTATGGCAACAAGCAAAGCCGCTGAAGCTGTTGAACTCATTACAAGCTGAAGAACCCCAGCTAAATGCCGAGAATCCAAACTGAAATGTGGAACGTATAGACACTGTATGCAAACTTAGATAAATCCAGCGTGTTCTTGCATGAATCTCAAAACTGTGGAACTGCAACCAGATCTGGGTGCAGTCCACACCTTCTGCATATCAAACACACATCAGCGAAAGCAAGCTGCACCGTATGATTGTCAGACTCCGTGCTTACCTGTCTATGTCGCCTTGCACCTCTTTGCTCCCTCTCTGGGATATTTCTCGAGAAGAAGCCACGTCTGAGGCTCGGCCTGCGTTCCGCGCATACAGATGGAGGCCGCCGTCTGTAAGGTATCTGTGAGAGGAGAATTAATTAGAGGAAGTCAATGTCCGACCTCAGCCTGGCATAAAAAGTCTGAGTAATTCAGTATTTTCATTTTGTTAATCAACGAAAAGCAACAGATTAAATCAACTAAACCAGTCGAGAAAATCCAGTGACTTGATGGATAAAATGATTAATGAGAACTGTTGAGACTGCATTTGCATTTTTTGAACTCACAAAAAAGGTGCATGTTCGAATGGGTTTGTGTATCTTTATGTGTACGTGGCAGTCAGTAAGTGGTAGCATCTGAGGTTACTGGCAGAAAGCTATCAGACACGGCTGATAGGACATGGGGATCATTAGTGTTGAGCTAATTAAGCTAATAATTTAGCTAATCACCTTTCCCTCCCAACGTGTTGTTACATTTTCTGTTCTGACACATCTTTAATCCTACGGATGCTTTACCCCATCACTCCTTGCCCAACTCCCCCTCACAGTTTGCCCTGCCCCCGCAACTCTTTTCGGTAAATGCACTGATGCCAAGTGGGAGTGGGACTGTGTGTTTGTGTGTGCGTGGAATGTGAATTGCTTTCCCAACAGCCTCTCCCACCTGCTCTAGGCATTTAATGCTTTTCAATGACTAAAGGTCAGAGGCCCGCACATACATTGTCGTCATGTGGAGACGTCATGACTTATATTTTTTTCTTCCATGTAATCTGTCAGTGTCTCGAGTGCCCTCAAGGTTCGGCAAAATGTATTATTTGAACCTTCCTTTTCAAGGCATGACTAACCTATGATAGTGGTGGATGTCAGCAGGCTATTTGTATTAATGTATACAGAAAGATTGGTGAGGCCTTGGTGGCTGTATGAATACACAGCTAACCCTGAGTTTTGAAACACAGTATGCATTGCGACACTGAATGGAAATATGTCACTTGTATTTATTTATAGTCCTTCAAAAAAATGTCCTTTTAAGTAGCAAATTAGTTAGCATAAATGATGTAGAAGGCAAGTCTATACTAAAGCTGATGTCTTCTGAGTCAAACAATAAAGCGCAGCAGAGCACAGCACAGCACAGCACAGCATAAGGATGAGTTCAGGTGGTAGATAATACCCATCCATGAACAACTACTTACCCGAACCTTAATCAAACCAAATCCAAGCTTGTAGCTGTCTTCCGCAAACGCTAACTCTCGCCTTATAATTTTAGATGGTTCACCAAAAAAAATATTAGCTAAAGTTACCGCATGACATATGAAATTGGTAGGTACATTTTATCCTATGGTCTAACAATCTAAGTATTTTTAATTTCAGAGTTCACAAAAATAAACTCTTAAAATAAATTCTGACTAGCTTTCTCAAGGTCCAACAACTAACATTCAAAAATAAAGGTTTGTTGCCTCCTATTACTCACACATTGATTGGCAACTATTTTAATTTATGGTCCACGTCAGACAATAAGATTTAAAGCTTGCTATGTTGAGTGTTTATTTGAACTTTAGGTACCCTGTGGAATTCTTGGCCACTAGCAGCGTTTTGTTTGCATCATGCACACACGCAAGGATTTACGTGCATGCGTGTAAGCGTGAGGGCGATACAATTGGCTTGCTGTTCCTCTGATCAAAAGCTGGTGGATGTAATGCACCAAGAAATGACAACATAGAAGAAGACACGCAAGTATGCATGTAAACAGTGCACAATTTTAAGTATTTGAAAAATTAGTTTTGAAAATGTCTTTTGAGGAAGGACATGCACTTAACATGTCTGTTAGACAAATATACACAAATATACGCAATGCGTTTTGGTGAGTTAAATGAATGTTAACATAACTTTTGTTCGACTCCATAGGGAACCTTTAACACAGGGTTAGACGGCCTATTTTAAGGCTTGATTAGCTGAGAAACACACAAAATGCAAATTTCTCATCTCAAGTCCAACTTTTTATTATATCTGAATATATAACTGTAATTATCAAATCATTGATTCAGCCTTTAAAGTAGGAACTTTTAAGCGCATCAGAGGAAGCTAACATGCTTAGCATTACTTAGCATTAGACATCCTACCCGCTAGTGATCTCATCCATCCGGCCGTTCTTCCCTAGGATGTCCCCATCACTCATGTACCCTGCCACCTCCATCTGCTTCCCTCCTTCCAGCCCTCCTCCTCCTCCCTTCTCCCCTTGCTCCGCCCCCCTAGCCCCTGCTGCCGCTGCTGCTCTCCTCAGGGGGGCGCTGTACACAAACCTGGAGGGGTCCGAGTGCCCACTGTAGCGGCCTGTGGTAGTGCCAGCGCTCGTCGTGCTCGCCCTGGGCGCAGCGTAGCTGCTAGGCATTGAGGGGGCGTCGCCTGCCTGGAGACGTGGGGTTTGTGATTGGCCCAGACGCCAGGCCATGGGGGAGGAGCGTGTGGTGAGGGCTGGTAGACTACGCCCATTGACCTCAGTGGTTACCGTGGTGTCGAAGGTTGTTTCTAGTGTACTGTGGAGACAGAGGTGTAGAAAGAGAATATGTGGGATTCATTTTGACTCTTGACATGATGCAGCAAAAACTGAAATTATCAGCAACACTTAAAGGCTCAGTATAGAAGGCTTTGGGAAAAGTACCTCTAATGGACCAAAATCACAAGTCTAAGACACTGAAGCCATCATCAAGTGCACTCCAGTGTGAAGGGCAAATCATTCAGGTGAAAAGATCGGTCATATTTTAAGCAGAGAGTCATCTACATCAGTTGAGTGCCACTCGCTTCAAATCACATGCGGTTTCTAACATCGCTTAAGGTGTGTGCATATGTGTGTGTGTGACCTTCCTAAAGTGTTCCTTCCAGTGAGTTGACTTGTGAAGGGTCCCATGAGAACATATGTCAGACCATCACAGTCCATCACATAGAGACAAAGAGAGAGAGAGGAAGAGAGAGAGAGAGCGCCACAGTGTGTTTCCTTCCAACCATGTTGTGTTGCAGTTCTTTGCATCAAAAAAGATTGTTGTAAAAAAAACTATGAAATTTATTTTGCAATAATAAATGGCCATGCAAAAACTAATGACACCTTACACTCCATCATGCAAAAGGTTCTATTCTGACAATCCTCCATTAGCCCTGCAACAGCCACTGCAGCATGTTTTTCTCTAACATTGCAGAAGGATCTGAACATGCCAACTACTGTACAACACACAGCCTTTAAATGAGGCCCTGCCAGACATTTATTTGCAACAAAAGAAGGCAAAATCCTAATAGATTTTTCATTTTTGTAATGGCACTATAGAACTGCAGCAAATGAGCCAACAGAAAAAACAATACACTCATGGCACACACACACACCAAGCCCTGCAACTTAATGTACAGTACGTGGAAGCACAGAGCAGGGCATGGCAGCAGTGGTCCCTAGCTTGAGCTCTCTCTGCTGGGAAAAAGAGTGCACTACATTCACATAATAAAACAGAACAAACCTGGAATAAAACCAGAGAGCTGCACTGTTTTGTGTCTTAAAAGTATAAATTACTAATTTGTATTCCAGTCACAAACATCCCTGTGCACACAAAATAATGGTGTGCTGTATATTAAAACATAAATGGCATATACAGACATGTAAACACATACAGCAAAAGTGTAAACAGGATTAAGGCTTTACATTTGCCTCTCGGCATGGATGCTAATGCTATTATCACAAAATAAAGATATGATGTGTTTATGCTAATACACTAAATTGTGGCATTATCAGCATAATCATTCTAATGTAAATACACTCATCTTGTCTGCCATTACTCATTACTCACTGATGTGCAAATGCAGCCAATACAAAAAGGAAAAAAAGAACACAATTTTCTGCATGTTTGCTGCGCTACTGCTGCAATATTGCCTATGGAGACATCTGTTCAGTTTAAAAAATATATATTTTAAGGAGAAATATGTAGCTGATGATCCAGCTGAGGTGGACGACAGTAGCTGTGTGGGATGAGACACCCATTTGGATGCCTGCCTCTGTTTGCTGGCCTTCATTAGGTGACAAAAGCAAGGACATCTTAAAGCAGTGTCTCACACATAGCAGGGAGAGAGGTGTGAGAACAGCCTTGCGCCCTGTGTGTGTTGGGTGAGAAAGGGCAGAACACCGAACCCCTGTGACGCCAAGTGCCAACATGAGAGGGGGCAGAGATGCCAGCCTTCTTCCCAACAAATCTCTATTAACACCTCCTGAGACCAACACACAAGCCCAAAGACACGCGCAGTGACGTAACAAAATAAACAACAATTGTTGATCTGACAAGCGATTGTAGCAGGATGTGGGGAATACAGAAATCTAATGGCCACGGTATAGAAATCTAAATCATTTAACCATTTGTACACAATGTAGCTTGCTAAATCAGCTCATCTTTATCTCCAGGCAGCAGAGAGAGAAAAAATGGAGAAAGACAGATAAACTGAGGGAGAATGTGTGCGTGTAGGTGGGTAGATAAATGAGCATGCAATCTGAAGGATATGGCTGAGCAGCAAGTACAGGAAAGGGGGTGAGACATTTCACACATCCAACCTACCACATATGAAGACACATGTTCAGTACAAAAAAACACATTGTGTCCAGTATTGTGAATGTTATTGTTTCTCAAAATTAAGAACACATTTCCCATAAACCCTGCTGCTTTTTGAGGACCTTTGCTTCAATAAAGTATCTGGTACAAAGTAGAACCAAAACCTGAATAAATCCTAACAAAGGGAGGCTATCTTGTGTTTAGCCAAGAGCTCAACAGGAGAAGAATCCGTGTTGACAGCAGGGGATTGGTTATTGCTGAGCAATGCTAAATATAAATGCACTGTAGCGTTTTCTGCGGCTAATGAGGGAGTTTAACAGTTAAACATGTATTTCTTGTTGAGGTACATTTACTAATCATGGTAAAAATGTGAAACCACTTCAGAGGCTATATTAGCTGCAGCATTTTCTTCATCAGAGCAGTCCTTTCAGTTTTGTAACCATATTGTTTTGCTACGCCTGACCACATAGCCAAGGTTCTAAAACACACGCACACACACACACAACACTGTCAAAACGCACAAATTGGTGGGCTTGCATGAAAATGTAAGACGGGGGTCCAATCTGCCCTTTGAAGTGAACAGTGAGAGCAACCTTTGAGAGCTCATGAAAATATTAAACCTCCAGTCTACCTTTTATACAACCTTTTTAATACAAAATTTTAATAGTATTAGATTTTTGGGGACTAGATTTAGTCAGAGGGTCCGGTCCACATGCTGTGCATTTTGTGCAGGTTACTTTTTTGGTTAGACTTTCTTCAGACTAAACTATTGCTGCTCATGTCACCGTCATCCCTCTATGGGGAGTTGGGTATGAACTTGAGTGCACGTCACACCACAAATGGGCTGAGTAAAGTCACAACTAAGATTTTAAAAGGCCGCATCCAAAAATCTGACCCCTATACAACATTACACCCTGTTTAACAGTACACTCGACACTTTAGACACTTAAGAATCACCATCATGACTGAGTGTAGTGTCGCACAACTAAAATGTTCAAGCATTGCATTGTGGGATTGCAGTAGTTTATTACAGTATATTTACTGCCCACCATTAGAGAGTGACCTTTAACAGGATTATATTCTACTGAGCTTCATTAGTTTATATATGATACATTTAGACTGTTCTATTTCTTATTATTGAAAAAGTTTTTCTTTTGTTGGGCTAAACATGAACATAAATCATAAACTCACATCAGCAGCTTTGAAACCAATTATGCTAACTTTAATTGGCATAGTGGACTAGTGGACCAGCCATATTTGGTGTGATGACAATTTATCTGTAATTTGTCATTTTGTTATTGGGAAACTGTACCAATGTAACCAGCTATGAGTTATCAGTTGTAGTTAGTGGTCTGGTTTCATAACCTGGATTTATTTAAAAAACTGGGGTTATATTATCAAGATTTTAAAATGGTACATGGAACATTACACTACAAATAACATGTATTCTAATGTTATGTAAGTTATTTAGGAATAGATTTGGTGTCATCACTGGGTATTTCAGAGTAGGGCTTGGCGATAAAAGTAATTATTCCATTATAATATTCCTCAATACAGATATAACAAATGTTCAATAATAATAATAGTGTTTGATTTTATTCATTTAAATCACAAATGAATCAGAACTTAATTTTTATATAAAGATATTTCTTTTGTTTTTGGAAAAAGGACTTTATTTTACTCATTTTACTTGCATATTTGTTGATAAAAGATTTTATCACTATAATTGTTTTGAATGTTCTACCACAGATTTGTGAAGTGCTTCACAGTTTGTCATCAAGTGTTTGTCATGTTCTGACCATAAAGATAAGAAACTTGCCTTTAAACTTAAAAGAAATATTGACTTGATATTCCAAGCTCATCATCGTAGACCCTAGATATCAAATTTATACACTTCGTAACTCAGTAACTTATGCTCGGTGTGTAACAGTTACTGCCATCCAGCTTCTCGGGGCAGAAAGTACTGCATCATAGGAACGAAAGATCACTACTACATGTCATCTAAAATTCCCATGACGTAACATGCATTGTTTTGTGTGCATGTGTCTATGTCCATGTGAATCTATGTATACATGCAGTACAGTATGAATGTGTGCGTGTCTACATAGTAGTGAGGAAGGCATTTGTACTGGGAAATGTTGAACCATACTAGGCTGAGAGCAGTTCAGAACAATTGCTCACAACTATCTTTCACACACATGCACACACACTCAGCCGAGTCACTTTCCATCTTCCATCGTGGACTGAAAACTCATCTTGTCAAGAAGTGCCTCGTATTACCTTCCTCCAGCTGAACCATGTCACTTCTCCACTAAAGTCTGACTGCTCTCACAAGAACATTGTCAGGGATGGAAAAGTGTCTCTGGCTTTCACCTGTCATCACTGTTAAGAATGTGTCCTTGTGGTAGTTTAGGACTTAACTTTTACTGTACGGTTGAAATCATTGCAAATCGCATAGTATCATAGCGTCAGCGAAATGTAGATTAAAAAAAAAAACTTGTTGGTTTAAGAATACCGTACATGCACACAAATAGGACCGAGGGCTATCTCCTCAGTTCCAAAGCAATGAATAATTTAGCCTGCTCCATTCTCTCTGTACTCCAAATGTAAACACAAAATAAACAAACCCAACTGCGTGAAGCTATTACGTTCAAAATGTCATCTGGCGGTAGCTGAATCCCCATGGGAGTAGACAGGGATCCCTCAGGCCCGAGCAGACAGGGAAACAAAAGCAGGGGAGATTTCCCTTTTCTGTTTGCTGTGCTGGGTTTGTCCTTGAAGATCACAGCATTTGTTCACACATGGAGCTGTTTCTTACCCCTTCAAATGTCAATCAATACCATTTTTCATTGTTAGGACAGAAAAAAACTTAATTAAATGTGTTTTTTGATCGATACAGATTATCTGAAAAGGCCCTGAATCTGAATCTCCGAGGAATGCTGTGGATGTGAACTGAGCTGCCATGATGGCTGCAGCATCAAAGTAGCAAGGTCATTTCAATGGGAAAGGGAGACCGTCTCAGTGGCCTCTGAAACTGTAGCTTAACCACATAGAGCTTTTTCTACTGGGTCAGTAATATCAGGTAACATTAGCTGCCACCAACTTCCAGGCAAGCTGCCCCTTCGCTGTGGACACGCATAAATTAAAAATGCAGTGGAGGAACGGGGAGTAGGTGGGGAGCAAACGTCTTTGTGAGGCGTGACCCCATAGCTAATTACTGTGTGATGAGTGGTGGCACACGGGGATGGGCCTTGGGGGCGACATTTCAAGTCATCTCTCAACCATCATCCATTGATAAAAAGTATGAAAATAAAATACTTTCAAAATGAAAAAATAATGAATGGAAAACCTTCTGATCCCGCTCCAAGTAAAAATGGAAAATAAAAGAAAGACCACGATTACGCACAGTCATTGGACACGCCTTCACAAATCTGCTTTAATACAAAGCGTAAAGCTGCTGCTCTTTTAATTCACCGAGTGTCGCATAGAGGTAGATTTTTTTGAGGTGAACACTCAGAGAACATATGGGCTCAACTGATATTGTTATCATAATGACTGTAACTGTGGTGGGCAAGGTTTTTCTGTTTTGATGGGTCTGAACACCCGGCCTGCATGAATGGGGTATAAACTGGTATAGAGGGAGAATCCCAAAGAGAGAGAGCGCGGAGGAAGACAGAGTGATGAATATGACAGTCATGTCTGCTCGAGCGTAACGGTGATTAATTACTGAAGGTGCTTCAAAGCTTCATGGTGATTACAGCCGTTTCTTATCATGGAGAGAGATTAGGATGGTCTGGCCAGGCTTTTGTCATGGACAGATTTGGCATGCATACTCTGAGGCTATCCTTACATTCAGAATATAAACATGTCCGACACAGGCACACACTTATCCCTTAAATGTAATGGTTGAAAACTGTGCAGTAGCCCATACAATATTTCAATGGGGCTGCTGCCATCTGAGGCCCGTGCTCACTGCTTTGCTGTTTGTTGCTCCAAATCACACATACAAAGACGCAGACGCGCTGTATACGAGGGTAATGTGGTGGTAGGATGATTCATTTTGCTTGTGTTTCATGCTGACTGTCATTGTGCGTCTGATGCATTTGAATGAGACTTGCAGACTCAGACCAATCAAACACCTCACACCCCAACCCTGTGGGTCCCCCCCCCCCATTGGATTAAATGCGGTGGTAAGACAATGGCGCTGTATTGATCGTGCCTGGCTGAGACTCCTCTGAGGAAAAAAAAAGGAGTAGAAAACACACACATGCACTCACACAGACAGCCATCTGTCATGGCTGTCTGCAGCCTGGTCACCATCTTCCTCTGCAAATGGGGCAAAACACACAAAATAATAGACCGAGGGAGAAGGAGAGAGACGAGCAGGGAATCATTGCCTGGGGAGCTGACACAAACCAATGGTTATCATTTTGTCTTCGCCTGAGCCGCAGTCTCTACCCTGTTAGATTCTCCATGCTGCCCATGGCTCACAGATGGGACGGTCTTTTAAGGTGCTGGTTGTCCATCAACTCCTGAATGTCATTACATGTGTGCCAGCTGGTGAGGAAGGTGACGCCTGTTTTATTTAATTAAAATCCAGGAAACATGGAGGAGAAGATGGCATGGTAATAGAGGGAACATCATTAATAATATCTCCCTGTTGCATCAGTGTGTGATAAACTGCTTAGCGGGAGTCGGAGATAACAAAACCAGAAGCGCTTTTATTTTCCAAGGACAACGGATGCACATGAATCTGACTTGGATAATTGGTGCTGAGACAAAAACAATGATCACAAAGGAGAAGTTTTTCTTCTCTTTGGTTATTTTCAGTGATTTTTTGTCGTGACATGTGTGGGGCTCAATCAAAGTGTGTATCTTTTGTTTTGGCTATGACGCATTCTGAGGAAGTTAAACACCCCTCAGCTACTGACTTGCCATGCATGACGTCTGTGTGAAAATAGCCTAGGAAAGCAAACCTATAGGCTGCAGCTTATGGATAAGATGATACGATTCTGGTTGATCTGTTGTTCGTGCAAGAAAATAGTTCTCCCTTCTATTTCAAAAGAGGCTCCTACATGCTTAGCATTTTCCATATTTGCTTGTTCCTGTTAAGGGTCACAGAGACACTGGAATCTGTACCAGCTTGCAACATTAGCTAGCTAACAATAGATCAAACACTATTTACATAGCCGGTGAGAGTTTGACTTATATGTGACATTCAGTGACTTTAATTTAAATCCCACTTCTTTTTTTTTTAATAGAGCAGAGTGACACAAACAAGCTGAATACAGCAATCCAACTTTTCTTAAATTGTTCAGACAGACAGCTAACTGTAGACATATACTGCATCACATGTCTCTTAAAACAGGTGCAGATATTTTAAAATTTTAAAAGCACTGGCACCCAAATCGGCTTTTGTTGCACTTTGATTTAGTTCAAAAACAGCGTTTGAGTGAAGTTGCATGGTGCCTGCAGTGAGCCAGGTGGGGGGTCGAGTCTTTGAAGCCGACCAGGCAAATGTTCCAGTAGCGGTCAGACACAACACACAGCAACACTAATCTTATGCCAGGAAAAGTTTAAATAAGTAATTAAAGCACCTAAGCAGCAGATGGGAGTATTTTTACTTTTGAGTTGTGAGATATAAGTTATACTGTTTACTTTACACTGTTGTCTTAAGCCAGGCTGTGCAGAATAATTCAGTTTAAATCATTTGGGTTGAATTTTTAAACCTTGTTTAAATTGTGCACTGTTTAGTGGAGCTCATTGAAAACTCCTGAATCCCTAAATAAAATGCCACTGTAGAAGCAGCTTCCAACAGACTGACAGGAAGAACACAGAAGTAGTGGCACTAGTCTATGTTTTAGGAGTGATTTATAGGGGCAGCTGAATTTTGCATGTGCTGTAGTTACAGCCTCGACAGTTTAGTGAGCTTATGACCGAAGAATCCAGGACTGCATGGGAAAAATGCGGACAAGGGCTCAGAATGGGCAATAATCACAGTCTTGTATCTCCAAGACTGGAAACAATGTCTTGTTGTCCCTTTTTGCCATATGTACATAGGAAAACCAATATCCCAACAAATTTGTGTTTACATGTTTACATTGTGTTTACATTTCTGTCACTTTTCTCAACGATAAAATAGACCAGTCATTTACCATTACCATTAAGTAGTGGGCAGTACCATCCGTGTGCCTACCTGTGGCTGATCTGGGTACCCCGTAGACTGGACATGGTTTCTTCCAGGTTCTGCCGCAAGTCAGCGATGTTCTTCACCGTCCTCATGCGTCTCGTCTCGGGATCCTCTCCTGGAGACACACAGTTTATGATTTACTGAGATGTTTGCACCTGACGCGCACACTCACACATTCTCACAGCAGTCACTCATATCCACAAAAGCCACACATAAACAAACACACAATATAAAAAGTGATGAGGACATCTGACATACAGTATTTTATTGGATGTCACCGAACGTCTCAGCAGGCAAACTGAATGATGGCCGATCACGATGACAGCCGGCATGGGTGCATGTTCCTAAACCCCATGTTGACAATTGGGAAGCCATAAAATGAATCAGCCTGTCAGGCTGCACCACATGCACTTCTATTCTAAAGTCTAAAAAGTAGATATATTATTTTACGCAGGACTGACATTTTTCCTTCAGGCCAACGCAGAAATGTCGTGCCATGACACCACGCGCTCTGTCAGTTAGTTCGGGACACAGTCGTGCCTGAGAAAGCAAACTCTGTCAGAGCTCGTGTGCTTTTCTGTCAGACATGTCGGAAAACGCTGCCACTTCAGTCCCCCGTCCTCCTACCCCGCCCTACAGCAGCATACAGCTATGGAAGCTCTTCCTATGTTTTGTGTTCTTCTCAGTGCCTTGTTTACAAATGAAGCACTTGTTTCACTCAGGCATTAGAGCTATTCTGAAGGAGTGCTGCTAATAAGCTCAGGTTGGGCAACATTTCACTACTGTGAGCTCTGGGCGCACACCAAAGTATGTGCTTGTCTGCTCCAATTAAGCCTTTCTGTTAGCTCGTCAAGCTAGCCCATATCTGCAGGCGGGTATCACAGAATGGGTAATTCTGTGGCATGGATGCCGGTCACACTGCTTTCCAGTTTTAAGGTGATTTCAGAAGAAAACTGTCTGCACGGTGGAGATGAATAAGCCATGAATGAGTCTTGTACAACAAGGCAACAATGCAGCGTGATGGTAAGATGAGCTGTGCTCTGTCACTATGTGCTCTGAGCAGACATACTGACAGCAAGCTGCTGTGATTATGGTGACTGGGGCAAATGGGGGCAGATGGGAGCAGTGGTAGGCTGGAGGTTTGAAAAAGGCCTGCAGCGACTCCTGTGGCGCATTTCAGTGCTGGGAGGAGAAAAATGTGTTTATCTGCAGCAATATAAAGCAGGGTCGATATTGAAAATAAGCAGAAAAGGTGAGCCACTTTTCCCTGCTTTTCTATAGAATTATTTCAGAGTTGACCTGAAGGCATTTGGATAAACTTTCTAGCAAAAACAGACTGTATTCCTTTAATTCATAGAAAAATCTACGGTGTGCTCTGCATTATATATCTTTGGCATTTCCACAGTTCCTGTCTTCTTCCACAACACTGAAAAAAATAAATAAATAACACAACCCACTGATTTTGCACACAGACACCAATCTCCTGTTTCAGTGCATGCTGTGTGACAACGCACATTGTTAAAATCACTTTGCACACCAGGAACAATAAGTGTGCAGAAAATTGGCTTGGTGGCGCTTACACTGAATTTATTCAAGTCTCCATTTTGAATGGGAATCACCGATTTTGCATGCCGTGACTGTTATCTTGGCAATGTCTATGTCTGCAGGATGCCCTTTTAAAATAAAGGTTAAATAAATGACTCACAAAAGCACATAGCAAAGTGACAACTGAACCTCATTTGCCACAATTGTCTTTCTTTTGAAATGATTTAAAACTGTAATGAATAACATGAAAAACAGTAGTAGATAGGGTGAGATTCATAGGTTTTCACCAGCCACCAATTACAGGATTTAGTACCGGTTAACATTGTCCAAGTCACATTGATTAAACGACCCCAGATATCAAATCCAAACAACATACTATTGGCATTTGAAAAATCTTTTTCAAAATTTAATCAAGACTCGACCTCAATTATACTGTATCGCACTATGTAATAGCCTCACAGCGGAAAGATCAATCTGTTAATTGAGGTCATGTTTAGTCTTTGCAGAGAAAACAGACTGAAGACTATGTGATGCCGAGGTGGAGCCACATGTTGTTAACCTCGTACTCCTTATCAGATGTCTACTCCATGACCAGTAATTAGAAATCGATGAGGAACGTATGATCTTGTTCTAAATCACACTAAAAAAAGAATCCACAAAATCACAGTGACCAAAACTGCGTTCACGGCCAATGCACAGAAGCGCCTGTGCCCTGAATGTATTTGTGTCAGGATGGAACACATCTAAAACAATCACCAGAGACAAAAAACTCTCCTTCGCAGCCCTCATTTCTCAAGGCAAAGGCAAGTTTATTTCTATAGCACATTTCAACAAAAAAGACAGTTCATGGTGCATTTACATATAGGTTTTCTGGGAGTTTGTTCCAGTTATGGCAACCGGCAGAGCTTGTAGAAGCAGCGTGCAAGCCGAAACACATAAATGCTCCGTATTTGTATAGCGCCTTTCTGGTCTTTTCAACTACACAAAGCGCTTTTACACTACATCTGCATTCACCATTCACACACATTCATCATACATCATTCGGTTCTGTATCTTGCCCAAGGACACTTCAACATGCAGCCTGGAAGAGCCTTCTGATTAACGGGCAACCCGTTCTACCTCCTGAGCCATAGCCGCCCCTGTTACCTCTGACATAAGTACAGTCATGAAAATGAAGATGGGGTTTTTGGATTAAAGAGCAGCAGCCTAGGATCCACCTGGCCCAAATAACCTGAAGAGGCGCCACGGCGGGCGCGGTGATTGCTCAGAGGAAAGGAAAGAGAGCCAGGAGAGGAGCCATGCTGGCCGAGCTTGGATTTAATTCTGCTCCTAGAGATCCGGTCTGGACAAAACGGGACTCATACTGACCAGATAACAGAATTCAGAGACTGTTGTGCCCGCATCGTTACAGAGACCTGCCCCATCAACATCCCGGATCAAGCACTCGGCAGTCGGTCCATATATGTTACCATATTTTAATATAGGCCTACACTTAATATGTTGTGTGTAGCATGAAGAAACAACAAAAATTTGTTTTGTTATGCAGCCTTGTGCTGTATAATGACTAATAAACTACCTTGTACCTTGTCCAAAAGTGAGTACACCCCTCACAAATTTTGTAAATATTTGATTATATCTTTTCATGTGACAACACTGAACAAATGACACTTTGCTACAATGTAAAGTAGTGAGTGTACAGCTTGTATAACAGTGTAAATTAGCTGTCCCCTCAAAATAACACATCACGCAGCCATTAATGTCTAAACCGCTGGCAACAAAAGTGAGTACCCCCCAAGTGAAAAAATGTCCTGTGATAATCCAAAAAGGTTAAAGTCCAGGGCAACTGGACTTGGTAGGGGATAAGCACTTACAATGCTGTCCTTTCATCACTTCCCAGGAAACTCAACAAGCGTTACCTATTGGCCTCAGGTAAAGATGCCAACGATGGTCATTCAGACTTGGCCACGGGTGGTTCTAATAACCACAGCCAGGAGAACTAACGAATCAGCGATATCGATGATCTTGGCCAACAATGAAACGTCTTCTAGTAACTTCAACCAAGTCAAGTTGTCCTTGACCTTCTTTGTCCTGTGTTAATAGCTGTGTGATGTGTTATTTTGAGGGGACAGCAAATTTACACTGCTATATAAGCTGTACACTCACTACTTTACATTGTAGCAAAGTGTCCTTTCTTCAGTGTTGTCACATGAAAAGGTATAAACAAATATTTTCTCACTTTTGTGAGATACTGCATGGAGCATAACACCTGAACGCTGCTTCTCCATGTTTAGTTTTGACTGTGGGGACAGAAAGCAGACCTGTCCCAGACGACCTGAGAGGACTAGATGGTTCAGTTAGGGAAACCAGATCCAGTCCAAGAATTAAACATGAGATGGATCTCTGGTACTACAAACTCAAAGCATCACTGAGTCATCTGAATTTCTCTTTTTCTGTTATTCTTCTTCTTCCCTTTCTCATGTTCCCTGCTCATCTCCTCTCCTCCTCTCACCAGGGCCCCTTCAAGAAAGATCCAATTACAATCCCATTATAACGTGACATGAGGTGATCTGGCCCTAGAGTCTCCATCATGAACGGACACTTCATGCAACATTGAGGAGCAGCCCAAGGCGTGTGTGTGCATGTAAGGTTTTTTTGTGGGGGCAATTTACTGCGGTATAGTGGAGGCCAGGTAGAGCAGAGGCGAGCTGGAATGTTCCGCAACACAACTGCACCCCGCAGTTAAAAGCACACATGCACGTTGGAGCCTCTTCACATTAGGAAACTAATATTCATCCAATAACACAATACCCATGAGAAATTTACCAGCTCAGCACCTTTTTGCAGATCAAAAAGAGTGGCTGACGTGTGTAGCCAAATCCCTAGCACGTAATATTCTAATGTAGCAGCTGCTTGTACACATGTATAGCCAGCATTTCCAAGTCAGTACCCAACACTAACACAGAGGGGAGAAGCCACAAAGCTTTCATTTGGATTCGTGGCCCGGTAAGACCAGGTCGAAGAGGGCACGAAAGAAGAAAGGTGCACACACTCCCACACGCACACACACACACGCCCACAAACACACGTATTGGGTGCAGAATAAACACTGCTCCAGATAGAGATGATACAACATAATGCAAATGACTGCCATGTGGGACTAAAACACATTTATATACACACTCCAACACACACACACACTGTACCAGTGGGTACTAGTGCCAGTTCACTCTCTCTCTCTTTCAATAATACATGTTAGCTGGTACTGATTCCTCCTCGCTCCAGCTGAATACTATTAAGGTACCATCTCAGTATCTAATTACAATATACACAAATGCACGCACACACACACACAGACAGACAGACACGCACACCAATACACAACAAGACATAACTGTTAGCTAGGTATACCCTTGTTGCGGCATTTTGTCACATTTCAGCCCTAATAAAGCTTTGGCTGTCAGTCATTGGTGTGTTACTATGCCAGCTCTCTCTCTCACACACGCGCACACACTGATAGAAATATACACATGCAACTATATGGCCATGTTGCTGAATGTGTTTCCTAACAGGCGTTGCAGCACATTGAGAGCTTGTTAATACATCTCAACGACAACTGCTCCCCGAGGCTAGAAGCGCAAACCGCCACGGCACTGCGGCTGGATACTTTGAAAGCCAACTTTGATGGGGTGAAAGAGTTCTTCAAAGATGCAAATGGCTTCTCAACAATTCAGGTAGATCTCTCACACAAAGCAGATAAGCACAAGCACACGCACGCGCCCACACCACAATGAAAGGTGTAATAATAAGCTATTGATCACGTTGGCTGTGTGAGTCACAGGCAGTGAGGGAGGTGCTGTGCTTTTTTTTTTTTCCAGTGGGTGAGGTGTTGCTTTTCCATCATCTACATCTCAAGGTATTTCTTCTTTATGCTGCATCATGCCTCAACCTGCTCAAAGGAAATCTGTAATAATCTGCTCATTGCCAAAGCTGGCCCTGCTGTGCTGTGCATTTTACTCTGCTTTATCTGCAGAGTCAAAATAATCGTCTCTGCTGTCACAACTACGGGATAAAAATGGTCCGTCTTATCAACTGAACCCCCCCCCC
>NC_060165.1:5346742-5349133 GCF_021292245.1 Micropterus dolomieu | reverse complement strand
CACACACTGATAGAAATATACACATGCAACTATATGGCCATGTTGCTGAATGTGTTTCCTAACAGGCGTTGCAGCACATTGAGAGCTTGTTAATACATCTCAACGACAACTGCTCCCCGAGGCTAGAAGCGCAAACCGCCACGGCACTGCGGCTGGATACTTTGAAAGCCAACTTTGATGGGGTGAAAGAGTTCTTCAAAGATGCAAATGGCTTCTCAACAATTCAGGTAGATCTCTCACACAAAGCAGATAAGCACAAGCACACGCACGCGCCCACACCACAATGAAAGGTGTAATAATAAGCTATTGATCACGTTGGCTGTGTGAGTCACAGGCAGTGAGGGAGGTGCTGTGCTTTTTTTTTTTTCCAGTGGGTGAGGTGTTGCTTTTCCATCATCTACATCTCAAGGTATTTCTTCTTTATGCTGCATCATGCCTCAACCTGCTCAAAGGAAATCTGTAATAATCTGCTCATTGCCAAAGCTGGCCCTGCTGTGCTGTGCATTTTACTCTGCTTTATCTGCAGAGTCAAAATAATCGTCTCTGCTGTCACAACTACGGGATAAAAATGGTCCGTCTTATCAACTGAACCCCCCCCCCACACACACACACACACTCCCATGTCCCTTTCCTCTCGCACGAAAACCTGGTTTGTACAAAACATATTCCATGGCAAGCTCTCATAAGCTAGACATTAATGGAGCTGCTTTCGAGGTATGACAAGGTACCTGTGGGCATTGGTTAGACACTAGCTGCTAAATTCACAGTACGGCACTTAATGCTGCACACACACACACACGCACACACACAGTGTGCGGATGCAAGTGACAAAATGTCTTCGTATAAAAGGGATCTTTTTCTGTGTGCATGCATTCAAACTACCGCGGCTTGTGTAAATCTTGTGGGTGAGGAGGCATTACCAACATCTATGAGTGAGTGTGTGTGTGTATGAATTGCATGAGGGGAGGGTGTGTGCACTTTCACGGCCTTGTCTCACAAATTTCTTTTACATCATTTCTTAAAATGCTAATAGCGTGCTCTTAGAAATAAGTTTCCCCATCATGAGGATTAAAAAAAATACCCAGCTTATTGAAGGCTTTTTTTTCTGCTCTGACATTCCCATGTTCTGCTCAGGTTTGCATTTTTAAACATAAGTTCTTTTACTTCATCTACAAAGTTTCCAATTTGTGGCGTTGTCACAGTAATCCTTTCATGTTGGAGGAATGTAATCCCCAAAGTATTTGAGTCTATAGTATGCAATGCCTTCTACATTCATGCTCATTTCCCGGACTTGGCTGGCTGTGTTGACTTACGTGGGCGGGGTTGTGTGTGCAGCACCTGCTCCAGGTCGCCCAGCATGGTGAGGATCACCTCCTTATCCAGCTGAGCCGTTCCCTCACGAGGACCTCCCCCTGAAACCTCTTCCTCTGCCCAATACCCGCCGTCTTTCTCCTTGCCACCCCGTTTCCCACCGCCCCTGCCCGCTGCCGGCTCCTCGTCTGAACGCCCGCTGCTGCCGTCTTCATCTGTTCCCCCTTCCTCCCTGGACGTCCGAGCTGGCTCAGTCCGTGGGTGGCCGCTGTATGACGCCCGCTGTGGCCGCCCGCCTGCGCCCGTGCATCGCCAAGGGACCGGGATGAGGGAGTGTTCTGACTGCGAGAGCACCTTGGTGAGGGAGAGGGACAGGGATCGAGCTCTTGTGCCCCGCACACCTCCGCCCCTTGTGACCGCCTCCTTTCTAGGGCTTCCCTGCAGGCTGCCTCCTGCCCGCTGTGTGGGGGATGAGTACAGTGAAGAGTTCTGAGGTTGCGAAAAATGAGGCGATGGCTCTCCAAGCTCAAAGGAGTAAACCCGCTGCTCGCCATCACTGAGCAGGGTCAGGTTTGTGAGCGAACGCTGCTTGATCCGCAGGTTGAGGTTGTCGGGGAGAGGCTGGGGGGGGCGTCGAGCTGGGCTGCCCCCCTGATACACCGAGAACTCTGCTCCTCTCTTCATCTCTGCTCACAGCCCCCCTCCCTTTTCTCGGCTTACCTTTCCAGCCTCTGGTGGCTCAGTGGGTGAAACTATACACGCAAGTGGATCTACCTGTGCATGGCTCTCTGTTTCCCATTTTGGCTGCGCTGTGACTGAGAGAGCAGATGGAGGGAGGGAGGAACCGGTGGACGGAGAAGGCAGAGAGATGTGTCCCCGCGTCCCACGCCTCCCGACTGAGGTCCAGGATTCAGAGGTCTGGAGAGAAAGCAAGCACTGGGCGAAGAGCGGAGAGAAAAGCTCCCTCTCAGGCATGTAGGTAGAATCCAGATCCATCCTTGAGCCAGCCCATACTCATGGTCAGACGCTGAGCCAGAATCAAGCACTTATTTCCACCACTCCGTCTCCTGTCCTCATGCT
>NC_060165.1:5308597-5346642 GCF_021292245.1 Micropterus dolomieu | reverse complement strand
CTTATTGAAGGCTTTTTTTTCTGCTCTGACATTCCCATGTTCTGCTCAGGTTTGCATTTTTAAACATAAGTTCTTTTACTTCATCTACAAAGTTTCCAATTTGTGGCGTTGTCACAGTAATCCTTTCATGTTGGAGGAATGTAATCCCCAAAGTATTTGAGTCTATAGTATGCAATGCCTTCTACATTCATGCTCATTTCCCGGACTTGGCTGGCTGTGTTGACTTACGTGGGCGGGGTTGTGTGTGCAGCACCTGCTCCAGGTCGCCCAGCATGGTGAGGATCACCTCCTTATCCAGCTGAGCCGTTCCCTCACGAGGACCTCCCCCTGAAACCTCTTCCTCTGCCCAATACCCGCCGTCTTTCTCCTTGCCACCCCGTTTCCCACCGCCCCTGCCCGCTGCCGGCTCCTCGTCTGAACGCCCGCTGCTGCCGTCTTCATCTGTTCCCCCTTCCTCCCTGGACGTCCGAGCTGGCTCAGTCCGTGGGTGGCCGCTGTATGACGCCCGCTGTGGCCGCCCGCCTGCGCCCGTGCATCGCCAAGGGACCGGGATGAGGGAGTGTTCTGACTGCGAGAGCACCTTGGTGAGGGAGAGGGACAGGGATCGAGCTCTTGTGCCCCGCACACCTCCGCCCCTTGTGACCGCCTCCTTTCTAGGGCTTCCCTGCAGGCTGCCTCCTGCCCGCTGTGTGGGGGATGAGTACAGTGAAGAGTTCTGAGGTTGCGAAAAATGAGGCGATGGCTCTCCAAGCTCAAAGGAGTAAACCCGCTGCTCGCCATCACTGAGCAGGGTCAGGTTTGTGAGCGAACGCTGCTTGATCCGCAGGTTGAGGTTGTCGGGGAGAGGCTGGGGGGGGCGTCGAGCTGGGCTGCCCCCCTGATACACCGAGAACTCTGCTCCTCTCTTCATCTCTGCTCACAGCCCCCCTCCCTTTTCTCGGCTTACCTTTCCAGCCTCTGGTGGCTCAGTGGGTGAAACTATACACGCAAGTGGATCTACCTGTGCATGGCTCTCTGTTTCCCATTTTGGCTGCGCTGTGACTGAGAGAGCAGATGGAGGGAGGGAGGAACCGGTGGACGGAGAAGGCAGAGAGATGTGTCCCCGCGTCCCACGCCTCCCGACTGAGGTCCAGGATTCAGAGGTCTGGAGAGAAAGCAAGCACTGGGCGAAGAGCGGAGAGAAAAGCTCCCTCTCAGGCATGTAGGTAGAATCCAGATCCATCCTTGAGCCAGCCCATACTCATGGTCAGACGCTGAGCCAGAATCAAGCACTTATTTCCACCACTCCGTCTCCTGTCCTCATGCTTTCTCTCTGTCTTCTTGGCTCCTTTCTCCTCCTCCACCACAGTCAGGGGCGTGGATGAACGAGTCGCTACATCTCCCTCACTAGCACATCCTCCCTGCCTTCTGCGCTCACACTCCCTTTATCTATCCCCCTATTAAATGACAGTCTCTTTCCCCTTCACTCTTATCTCTCTCCCTCCACCTTCTGTATCTCCATTAATTACCACCTCACTGCCACACTTCTTCTGCCTCCCCTCTGACTCTCTGACGGTCCTTCTCTCCTCACAGCAGAGAATGAACGGGCGGTGAAGCCGGCGAACAGGCTCACATAGTCTGCTTGTTCATTCCAGCATGCAGCCTGCAGTACGCTCTCTCTCTCTCTCTCTCCCTTAGCCCTCCTTCTCTGTGTTTACCACCCTCATTTTCTCCTAATCCTCTAGTTCTCTCACTTTCTGTTAACTAAACCCCTAACCCCTCCTCCTCCTCCCAGCCATATCTTTTCTCCTTATTCCTCATTATCTTTCACTCTCTCTTTCTGTCTCTCCATCTTTCCCTCACAGTGTGACAGTGAGTTGTTTGGACAGTGCACCTGTAAGCTTGCAGCCTCTGCTGCACCACGCTGACCGCCTGACTTAATTAAATGCTATCTTGAGGAGCTAAAACAGTGAGCCCGCAGCTTATCGTGACTCAACAATGAGACCACAGAACCAACACATCCCCATCAATCAATGGTAGCTTTATTAGCTCTGTCCATATTAGTCACAGCTGTCTTCCACACATTTTAATCCTAGTTACCAATAGTTACAGTGGTGTGAAAAAGTATTTGCCCCCTTCCTGATTTCCTTTTTTTTTGTTGCATGTTTGTCACACTGAAATGTTCCAGATCATCAAACAAATTGAAATATTAGACAAAGATAACACAAGTAAACATAATGCAGTTTTTAAGTGAAGGTTTTTATTATCATGCGGGGAAAATCCAAACCTACCTGGCCCTGTGTGAAAGTGATTGCCCCCCCCCCCGCTGTTAAAACATAAATCAACTGTGGTTTATCACATCTTTGGAAAGCTGAGTTCAATTTCTCTAGCCACACCCAGGCCTGATTACTGCCACACCTGTTCTCAATCAAGAAATCACTTAAATAGGACCTGCCTGACAAAGTGAAGTAGACCAAAAGATCCTCAAAAGCTAGACATCATGCTGTTTGATTCAATTTGTTTGCTGATCTGAAACATTTCAGTGTGATAAACATGCAAAAAAAAAAAAAAAAAGAAATCAGGAAGGGGGCAAACACTTTTTCACACCACCATAATAGGGACTGTTGCCTCAGAAAAACATAATCAAGGTTTATGGAATTGTGTATTTACACTGTGAGTGACCCATCTGCAGCAAAAATGAACAGACAGATAAAATTAATAGTAATTTATAAAAAAAAAAGTAAAGTAAATTAATAGTAAAAGTATTTTATGTAGTTCTATATAGTTATATAGTGCTTGTTTGATGTGTGGATATTGTCACATCTGACAGTCTGTATATGTAAAATGAGTAGGCTTGTCATGTGGTGTTTGCGGTGTGCGTACGCTTGAACTTTGTTCTCAGAGACTCATTTCTGCCCCTCTTTGGAGAAAGAGTCGGAAAAAAACCGAAGGATGTGAAACGACCATGAAATGTGTGACAACAAAAAGCAAGTGTTTGAAATGGACCCCAAACAAAGGGAATGGTCAGCTGTGCAGGCTAACTTTATCCTTCAAATGAGGGGCTTCGGAAAAGCCGCGACCAAAGCAAAATGTTTGGAATGTCCCTGCCAACTTGACATCCCCAAACCCGTAATCACGCGCTGTTGTTTGTGCACGCTGGGCTTTATAGGCGGTTTGAACTTGACATCTTATTTTTCATCAAGTTAGCCGTTTGATTTATCATCCAGTTCGACCTCGGATAGAGTTTCATTCCAAATTAAGATCTACACCATTTGAATCAAGTGGAATTCATCAAAGATTTAGCACCCTAAACACACAGTCAGACACAGAAATTTTGACTGATGAATTATAGGCACAAATCAGTAATGTAAAATGGGATGCACAGAGTTGTGACACTGAAGTCTTCTTTTGCAAATGGCAAAATCCAATTGAAACAATGGAATTTTCTCCGTGGAAACAGCTTGTGTTTTGATGATGTGTTGCCTGCTTTTAACGTCTCATCCTGCTCCTTGTCAGGAATTTAAGTTTGTGGTTAGAAACTCCTTTTAAACTGGTCAAATGTCCCTCGAACCTGACCTCTCAGCTGCAGAAGCTCAATTGCACAGATGTCCACTGGCTGTAATTAAAGGACAATAAAGACGCTGGCAGTCTTCCCTCTTTGCAAACCAACAGTACGATTTAATTTTAACCAGCAGTTTTCGGTGTAGTTGAAGAGGATCATACACTTCAAATATATACAGAATGAACCCAATTGAAGGGAATGTGTTCCTGTTTCTGAGTGATTTCAACCTCTTACCTTTATCAAATCAATTACTCTGTATCCTAAAGGCTTAAAACTCCTACTATACCCAGTTTTCCATGTGGTTTATGTGTGAAGTCCATCCATGTCTCCAAATAACTAACAGCATAAAGTCATCCCTCTGAGGCTGAAAACAATAAGTGGTGAGTATGTTCTGATGCCAATGTGTCACATGATTGGTTGTGATGCAACACAGGGATTGTAACAGATGATGTTAGCCTGCAGGGATGCAAGCAACGGGCTGCAGATGCTCCCTGTGTCCGGCTGTCAGCGCTGACATTTGCTACATGAAACAAGCACGGAGCAGGAATCCCCCCAGTAAGCACACTCACCGAGAACACACTCACACAACAACTGCATGACACCAGTACAGCACGCTACACAGCAGTAGCCTTCTAAAACTCCCACATCCTGCACCTACCCTTTAACTATCCTCCATTAACACCCCCTGCAGCAGCTAATCCATAATGTAATACAACAGTCTTAATGTAAGCTAAACCGATTTTCTATTTCCCAAAGAGGGTAAATGCATCGTCTGAACAATTCCTCTCACAATGCAGAACAGCATTACAGCAACAGTCAGGTCAACACTGGGTAAATATCAACATGCCCTCTGCAACACCTCCTCATACCTAAACGACAGAAAAGGTAATTCGCCAGTGATTAGACACGTGGTTAAAGTTTTGAAACGGTCGTAGTTTGGTTAGGCTTAGGCAGAAAAACTACTTGGTTATGTTAAGGGAAAGATCATGGATTGGGCTGAAATAAATAAGTCATCTAACGTAACTAAGTTGGGGTAAAACTGCTGTGCTTGACTTTTGGTGAAATAACTTAGCACGTCACCATTGGTTTTTGGTTTCACACAGGATACGAACCGCGGCCTCTTGGATGAAAGTCCAGTTCTTTACCCATCCGTCCACCACAGCCTCCTCCTACGTGGACTTTGTCGCTCTTTCCACTACTTCACCTGCCTTCCTCCTCATTATTACTACAGCCACTAGGGGTCGCTGTTTAACAACAAACATGAATGTGAATGTGTGAATGTGAATAAGCTGCTTGCACAGACAACCTATACGGCCAATAGACAAATGTTAATGCACAGAGGCATGTGCACGTTCACACGCCCACACAGAGAAATATCATATATGCAGAGCCCACAGCATGTGTGTTGACCTTCTGTACCTGATATCTCCTCCAGGCACTGTTTGGCTGTCTTGCTGTAGACCAGCTCTCCCTTGGTGGGGCTGAGGCAGGGGTCGGCTGGGGCCACCATGGTGCAGTCATTTTCTGAGAATGTCCTAAGGGCACAAAGAAATAAATTACACACGACAGATATATAAAGACAGGCTGAAATATCTGGTCAACTCAAGTTCAACTACAACCACTATAGTCATTTCATAGCAACCGTGGGGGGAGAGTTAACATTTGCCATGGTAATACATTACATAACATGTTAACAGATTTAACCAGTCCCTATTTCCCTCCTTCAAAACAAAACATTTTAACATAATCTTAACATTCTGATTGCTGGAATGTATGGGTTGAAAAGACTAGTAACTGTGATTTAGATCAGCAGCCAGAGTCTTCCCTCCTTCGCATCCAGTCTGTCATCTGTGTTTCTGCGATGTTAAACAAGAAAAGACTTTAAGACAGTTTTGGTCTTAAGATGGACACCTCTAACGGGAGGAGGGGATGGCCTCTGATGAGGTGTTTTCTGGGAATGCCTCTGATTGTGTGTGTGTGTGTGTGTGCATGCATGAAGTATGTGTTTGTGTGCATATGCCTCTCCTCCTCAACCGTGAGCATCATGCTCCACTGTTTTGTTTGCCGATCTGAAGAAACAAGGAGAGCGTCCAACACACTTTGTGAGATAACAATCCTACACACATGAGCGCACAGCAAACGGCAAGAAAACACAAAACTGCATATGTGCTAACAGTCATGAACAGACAAACACAAGAAAATGCACACTGACAGGAACACACGCACACAATGGAAAGCATGCATAGCACTTTCAAGCACATAACGCTTGCATACAGAAACACGCAGGCAGCTCTGAGAACTAGCTCCTGTATAGTATTCAATCCCTCCCATCTAGACAACACACTCCGGGGACCACCACCACCACCTGCAGAGCTGCAGATAAAACCTGGCTTCCAGTTGCGACAGCAGCATCAGCCTGTGACTTCAGATCATGTGAAAAAGCTTTTCCCATCTTTTCCTGCAAGCTTCCCTCACCTCATTGGATTCACAGACACATTCCCCGATATTCTCCGCCGCCGCTGCACACAACAATGTGGGCCCAAAATAAGAAAGCAGATATGTGGAGAAAAGGTGACTGCTGCAGTAACAAATAATGATTTATTAAAAATTAAGCCTGCCACTTTTAATGGGAAGGGTAACTTTACTAATAAGATTTAGGTAAAGCCTGTTTTCAATGTTTTGCTATTCTTTATTCCTGGTTACTCACACTATGATTCAAACTGTAGCAATTTTGTGAAAGCATGTCCGTTTGTTGTTTCATTAACTTGTAAATATCACTTTAGATTTTCCATCGTTGCTGATTCTGTTTCTGAACTCGGGTCAGCTGAGGTTATGGAAGCAGAGGAGGACACAGGAGGATACGGTTAATGGCATTGCAAACACTTTGTGTTTGGGGGGGGGAAGGAGACACAAATCAATCCTGCACACTAACTGCAGCAAAGTCCTACAAACACACTGGTCTATTAAGACTTGGCAGAGGCAACGACTTGAAGTGGGTGTAGAAAGAGAAACCTCACAAGACAAAGATGCCTAATTGGGCTGAAAATAATGGTAAATTGCAGCACAGCGGGGGGCCTTTGCGCTTACTGTCTGCATGCTGGTGAGGAAGAACATTTGTAGCTAGAGAAAAGGAGGACGAAGACGGAGGCTTCAGAAACATCCTCGCAAGGAAATATCTTGGCACAGAGGAAAAAGGAAGAGGGTTGACACGAATCTGCATGGTACTTCAAAGGCAAGAACAAGGTGCTAA
Source organism: Micropterus dolomieu (assembly GCF_021292245.1). Classification (NCBI taxonomy): domain Eukaryota; kingdom Metazoa; phylum Chordata; class Actinopteri; order Centrarchiformes; family Centrarchidae; genus Micropterus; species Micropterus dolomieu. The sequence continues at coordinate 5,339,851 of NC_060165.1, read as the reverse complement.
CACAACCAGGGCTTTCATACCCTCTTTGGTTCAATGTGTAGCGCAAGGCACCAAATCCATTTATTTCAATGCAGTCCAGTGATCTGTGGAATCCCTCATTGAGGTGAAGTAAATCTGCACAAAATACTTTTTATCGGCACAACATTGATGATTGATATGATGTCTGTTAGCAAGCTTGCTTTCTCAGAGAGTTTTTCCACACCAGGGGGGAGTAAACGACCCAGTACAGAAAAAAACTGTGCCACTTCCTGATGTGACCAATGTGAAAAAGTGGAGCCGTCAACAGCCAAACTATCCATTGGCCCAGCTGACCAACTCACGTCAGATACTTTACAGTTTCAAATATCAATAATCAGACATTATTGTTGATATTTGGTTTCTAATGGCCACTAGAAACTTAAACTGTACTGAAGTGAGTAAGAAAACTTGTGTGATGAAGTAATGGTCTATTAATGTGTTTTTGCTGGTGATTTTGAAAAAAAATGTATGGTATGTTGGGAGGAGCTGTAGTGGTTGCAGCTTGCTTTTTCCATCTCAACTCCAAGTGCTATGGCCAAATTTGGAATTTTTTTGCGCCAGTTACTGACACAAATGGCAGCAAGTGGTAAACTCTAGACCAGGCTTCAAAATGTTCCTTCAGAAACCTGTGGGTGACATCACAGATGGTACACTTTCTACACTTTATCTCTACTTTTTGCTCACTGAGTGGGCCGTCTGTGCTTCTACAGTTTCAGTTCTGGCTCCCTTCTTTAAAACTGACTATCACTCGCTATCTGCCCAGGACTGATAGCCGCAGCAGTTTTAGCTTGCTAAATGTGTGGGATTAAAGTAATGCTAATGCTCGAAAGAGGCATCCCTGAATGTGGCTGGGCTGACTGTGCACAACGGTGGAGGAAGATGGGGGGGAGAAGGGGTGAAGGATTAAGTCTTGTTTAATGGGATTCCTAATTCTCTTTCTCTCCAAGCACAAAGGCATCTCAGAGACTTTGGCAGCTCCTCCATTTTTCTCCCAGGATTACCTCTGCTGTTGTAAGAGAAAATCGGGTGGGCTGCTGGGCAGATTTACCCACTTCCTGCACCTCTGATGGCTGTAACGTCAGGGAGCCAAGCATCAGCTGCATGCATCACAACAACACTGGTTGAATGAAGAGGAGGGAGAGGGTTCCTGAGCCTGGATTCTCACATCAAGATGAAACCCAGAATGTTAAACACAGGCTTTGGCAACTTGTTCTGTAATGGCTGTGAAGACATGTGGAGGTGAGAGCAGGATGCACACTGGGGAGCGCCAGCTGATCACTGAGAGTGTTCCAGGAATTCATGGAGTGTATGTGAGTGCATACACTGTGTCTGAGTGTGTGCAGGTGTGACAGGGTCAATATATTCACCTCTCTCTGGGGAAAAATGTGTGGGAGACACAGCTTTGCTTAGTTTAGCTTCCTAAGTACTATAGTACACACACACACACACACACACACACACACACACACACATCTCACCTGTACATGAAGGGGGCCACAGTGGCAGTATTTGGGTGGTTGTGCTGCTGCTGCTGAGGAAGCTGAACGACTCCGTTCCCTCCAAGCGCTCCTCCTCCTCCCCCTACTCCTCCAACCCCTCCTCCTCCCAGCATCCCACTGGACCCAGACAGGGCTGAGGTGCTGGTGGAGGAGGTCATGCTGGTCCTTTTGCCCTCTGGGCCCCCAATGGAGCGCTGTATGTAGAAACTCCCACCCTGCCCTCCTTTCGTCAGCTTGGCCCTCTCCCCCTCTCCACCCCGCATGTTGCCGCTGCTGTTTAAGGCCGCCTGGCTTTGACTCTGCGACTGAGTCTGAGGCTTGGACGTCGTGGTAGAGGGAGCTTTAAGTCCTGGCTTTGGGATGCCAGTGGAAGCTGAGGAGGCGCCGCCATCTTTCTTTCCAGATGATGGCTTCCCTCCCTTGGGGATGAGGCTGGCAATTTTGGAGGTCTTCTTGGTGGAGTCAGTATATGACTCGCGCTCCTCTTTGGCTGGAGAGCTGTCCTTAGAAGATTTCCCAAACTTGCTTTTGTCCTCCTTGTCTTTGGACTGGGCCATGGACCTGCTGCCATTGGCAGACGCTTTTGAAAATGAAGAGGAGGGGGAGGAAGAGGAGGATGTCTTGCTTGGTGCAGTGAGGGACGATGCAGGTGCCTTGGTGGGCATTTGCTTGGCCGAAGCACTGCTACTGCCACTGCTGCACATCGGCCCCATCGGCGTCAATCCATCCTCACCGTACTCCGACAGGTCATCCTCCTCCTGCAGAGCCATCTCGGCCACAGACGGTGACGCTCGTGAAGCAGATCTAGGGTTAATGAGGCGGAACTTCTCCAGCATGGACCTCTGGGATCCACCACCGCCAGTGGACCCGACTTTAGACCCATCGCTTCCATGCGGCAGGAGGCCTTCAGAGCCCTGGGGTGAATGGGTGGGGGACGGTGAGTTCGTGGGGCTTGCCAGCATGGACGAAGTGGCACTGTGCTTGAGGTTCATGGACTTGCTGCGCCAGGACTTGCCTGCGGTGGGTGAGGGGATGGCAGAGGCCAGCTGCTGCCCGCTGAGGCTGGTGGGAACCGTCCCACCAATACTGCTCCCATTCATCCCGCCGGGTGCCGGGATACCCCTCACCGCTTCTGAACCAGAGAAAGAGAAAAACAGAAAGGATGATTATTTCAAAGTGTATATTTGGTAAATTAAAACATTTACCATGGTCCAGCTGTTAAATTTATAATCATATTCAACCATTTTGATTTGATCAAAAGGTTCAATTTTATAAAGATACCAATGTGCATATTTTGACCATTATAGACTATTACATAACCATAAATTAAATCCACTTTGGAAACATTGATTACATGGAGTTCCTTAAAATATAGGGGATCAAGCATGTACGGTGTAAATGTATGTAAAAGTATATAAGATAGATGATATCTAATTTTGGAACATGTTTACATAGCAGTAGTATTTCCTGAAGTTGACTGAAGTGGCTGACACATGTGAGTGATTTCCAAAGCAAACCAAAACAGTTGGAGCAAACATTCAAGTTCGGATTATGACACTTTCACAGTCCTCCTGGATTTATTTGACATCAGAAACAGCATATTCCAAAGTCACAGCTGAATAGTGAATTATGTCTGTGCTGCCTTCCTCTATGGTTTCAAACACGTTCAGCTCAAAAGTCAAGCAAAAACAGGAAACTTTTAGAGGATTTCAGTGTTGAGTAAAAGTAAAAAAAACATTGAGAGCTTATTCCCAGGTGGTAGTATATCAACAGCAGGAAAAGTAAAAAAATCTACTGTTATTATTACACTGGTGTCTTGAAGGAGTTTGCACTCAAGTGTGCTGTACCTTCCTGTTCAGTCTCCCACCCCCTGATTTACACTTCTGTAGAGGCCTGTCACAGCACGTTTGCAGGTGGATAACAGTGGTTATAACGGACAAGTCACCGCGTTGTAGCCGTGACAACAAAAGAGATCACACCAGCACCACCTGTTCACATGGATGGAGAATTTCCTTCTGAAAGGAAACCGTCCACCCCCAGATTCACTGTTAAACATCAGTCTCTGATGAACAATAGGTTGCAGGGGTTTGAGCAGTTATTTATAATTCACTGTTTTGGTGAAGCAGCTTTCCCTGAACATTTTTAAGTCGGTCATTTTCTGCCTTTTCCTAGAATTATTCTGAGATTGTACCGTATTCACTTGCGTTATACATGCAGAATGTGAGCTTTTCCACATGGGAAAAAGTCAGTGCTGCAAGCTCAACTCAGAATATGTCCCCCATATTGAGGGTGCAGTGGGTGTGGAAATTGGTGTCTGCCTCGCATCCAGGGATTTTGGCCGGTGTGATTGTTCAACATTGGTAGAAAAATTGGCAGCCCTAGACCCTTGCTCTTTGAGGGACTCACATCAAAACCAAAATCGCTGAAGCTTTTGAACTGAAGCTAACAAACTCAGAGCTGCTGGAAACATCTGGTTAAATGTAGCGTGTGGAGATTTTTGATCTCTAGTAGCACATTGGAACAATGATTTTTAGAGTGGTTTGTTTACAAGAAAACTCCACAGGGAAACTATTTAGTACATATAAATGAATTAAAATAAGTCACTAGTAAAACTCACTGACATACACTATAAAGACAATGTGAAAGGCTTTATTATATTTAAAGATTAAAGATTATGAAAACCACTTACAAATCATCATGTAATCAATATGATAAAAAAGCATCAAAGAAGGCTCTTAAATGAATTTTTTCAAACCATTTTAAAGACATTATTTTCTGTTTTCACCACTTATCACATTCACTGGCATTGATTGCTGCATTACAAATGGTGTTTACTTCCACCCGATTTTCAGTCTAATGTTGCTGGGAAAATATAACGTGCTCAGCAAAAACCACACACACATACACACAGAGCACATAAACCATCCATCATACGTGTAAAACAAATGTTACAGCGTCCGCCGCCGAGCATCGACCTTTACACACAGCCCCCTTTCCTGGCTGGTTGATACTCCGACCATTAGCGCTTCTCTTTCCCTCCCTGACCTCCCTACCTCATGCAAGATCTACTGTCTGACAGATAAATATAGTATTTAAGGATGATGGACAGAACCGAAAGTGGGCAGGCAGGCACAGACAGAAATGCATCTTCTTCTGGAGTTTGAGGTCAGTTCAGAGGGAAAGAGAGGCAGATAAATAGAAAGCAAAAGGAAACAAAGAATTAGACATAGGGCAGGATATAAAGAGAGGAAGGTGACGGAGTGACAGCATGAAGGGTTATGCACTATTAGACTGAATGTCTGTCTGGCTGTCAGTCAGCACAGTGAGCAGGGCTGTGAGTCACCTCCCGTCTGCAGTTTAAAGCCCCTTAAAGCAGACGGGGGGGGGGGTGTTCAGCTTCAGCTGTGGCCAAGAGACTTTAACCGGCTTACACTTCTGACAACATGCTCTAAAACCTTAAAACATAACGCCTCAGTACACTGTGTCAGATACAGAGTGAAAAGTGCAATTTGTCAGGCTCTAACAGAGACTTTTCTTTACACTGTGCTGTATAACATTAACTATACCACCCAACCGTAAAATGTCTAATAATGGCTAGGGCTGATGGCAGTCATCTTGCTGAAAACATTAACGTGGTCATGTTATGCTCATTTTCAGGTTCATCATTTTATTTAGGGGTTGTACCAGAGCAGGTTTACATGGTTTCATTTTCAAAAAACACCACATTTTTGTCATTTTGCACATTGCTGAGGCTCCTCTTTTCACCCTGTGTGTTGAATGCTTCGTTTTAGCTATGGAGTGATACATCTCACCTCTACAAGATCTTTGTTGGGAGTTGCACATGCACAGTTCCTAGTTAGGGACTACTAGCCAATCAGAAGCAGAGTAGGGCGGGTCCTGAGGAGCCGGTAAACACGGCTTTGGTTCAGCTGTATATGTTCCCCTTACCAGCTTAGCAACATGGACTGGAGCAAGAGTTTCAGAGTGGTGAGTAACAACTTGATGTCCATTGACTGCCTGGAGGGTGGCTAATGTTTGGAAGGGAGAGGAGAAGCAGCAGGTGGACGTCTTGTCACTGTGTGCTGCAGCTCACAGTGTTTTTCCACCGGTGTTTTCGAGGGCGTGTCGGACTAGCCGCTTGGTGGGCATTATGACGCGTGTTTTCTAGTGATGTCACAATAAAGCATAAGAAAAGGCAGGACTACAAACGAGCTGTTTTCAGGCAGTTCAGAGCAGTGTTTTCTGTGGGAGATGGGAACTCCCTTTAGGTCGGACTTTGTGCTTTTTCACTTGCAAGCACTGCAAACCTATTACATGCCCAAAAAGATATATAACTCAATAAAGGAGAGATGAAAAGCCAAAAAGGATAATACCACCTCTTTAAAGGAAACAATCCAACAAAGACAGCTGGCTACCAAAACATATTGGTCATCAATTTTGCAACCAAAGCATCAATAAATATAAAGCCATAAATGAATTTAGGCAACGTTTAGGTAAAACATATCATAAGCTGTATTTAATTATTTAATATGCCATAGAAAGTGTGGCCAATGACACTTTTCATCTTCCCCTCCTGAAAACTGATTAGGTGTGCGTCATATTTCTAAGAGTGTGTGCTTCGAAAGTGTACATGGGGACAGTGCATTTGTGCCAGAGCAAAACCTCCCCTTGCCTTTATATGAACATTGTTTCTGCATGTTTGAAAAGGGCAATGAACTGACAGCCACTCTCCTGTTCTACTGTAATGAGCTAGCAGGTTAGAAAGCCAAGATATAGTCGGAATGCAGAAGGTTCTGATCTCAGCCCAGTAACCCCGGCTACACTTGGGTTAGTTTTAACTAATAGATACTCACCAGATAAACGAACACATCAGCTTGTGAAAAGAAACGACACCTTCATTTTGCATCTTTTTGTGTGTGTGTGTGTGTGTGTGTGTGTGTGTCTAGACAGCCACGTGATATTGACATAAACATGAATGAGAGAACTCTTCCTGTGTTTATGTGTGTGTGTGTGTGTGTGTGTGTGTGTGTGTGTGTGTGTGTGTGCCCTTTGTATTACCCCTCATCTTTAGAGATAGCGCAGTGGCCCTCAAGGCACTTTATGAATGTAAATGAAAGAGGTTCCAACCATTTGTGTGATTCTGTGTGTGTGTTTGTCCGCTTGTGTCCAGTCAATTAACCCCGTCTTTAGAGATCTCCCTCCTCCCCGCTCCTCCTTCCCCACCCCGGAGGCTGTATCGCAGCGCCGCCACACTTTTTTTTTTTTTTTTTTTTACCATGCAGTGACTTGTCGCCATGGCAACAGACTCTTCTTTTCTTTATTTTTGCCTCAGCGGCCGAGGAATGAAATTTCCCTTCTTCTGGGCGGCGGTGGACCTTCTGCTGACAAATGTACAATACATATGTGACGTTTGCAACCACATGACCAACAATACACGGAAACTGAAATCCTGAAGCACGGACGGACACTTAACGTCTCTTGGTCAGGTAAAAACTTACAGCTGGTCATGCGGTGCTGACCTTTTCTTCTCTTCCAAACTCTGCAGCTCATGTTTTGGATGCATTCTGTCACACTCCAAGTTGAATTTATAACCTTTGCATGCTCTCCGCTATTATGTCTCTGCCAGACAGATAATAAATTATCCCCATGCTAGAGGAAGAAGGCAGCTCAGCTTTCACAATTGCCTCCTCGTCCTCAATCCTAACAACAAGCAGAGCAATCACCAACTTTCCAGTCCAACTTCACTTGCAACAACAACAAAAAAACAAAACAAAACAAGCATGCCGTTTGATGCTTCAGTTTAGTTGGCTGAAGCTAATTAGATAGTTGCATGGCAACAAGAATGATGTAATGCTCTTTGTGCCCTTTGAGCTCCCTTTCACTTTGGTCAGAGTTTCACTGTGTGAGTATAGAAAGAAAACAACGGTTCACTTTATCCACAGCAGCATAAGCATATTTTTTTTAAAAAGTTACAGATCGGACACGGCACAAATCACCATTAGGGGTGGAACACAAAGCGTCTATCTATATTTATTCATCTCATAAAATGATCTGTGATCGGATTCATCCAGAAAGTCAATTTTTACAGCCATTGATACTCCTCATATGTGTATATATGTTTAGCTGCCAAAATACACAAAACATAATGTTATAAATATGTATGTCAGTAAATTACATTACATTTACATTTAGCTGATGCTTTTATTCAAAGCGACTTACAATTGCTATATATGTCAGAGGTTGCACACCTCTGGAGCAACTAGGGGTTAACTGTCTTGCTCAGGGACACACTGGTGGATGGGTCACAGTGGGGGATTGTGTCTCTCACATCAAAGGCACGTGTCTTATCCATTACACCATCACCACCCAATTCAGCATTAAAACATGATTTATATCTGAATCCTACCTTCTGTGACATCTTTTAAGCTCTACGATGCACTGCAAACAAATCTGGTGACTGATGAAAAGGTATTGAGGACCCTTCATGGTGAAGTAAACCTCGCTAAGAACTGAACTCAATGTTTTAGGCTATTTGTTTACAATTCTGACACCAACATAGCCTTACTGCAAAAATTCTGATCTGTTTAGGACACGTTGTCTGTTCACAGCACAGCTAAAGCCACAAGCAAAAAATAAAGATAAAAGGATGTAAGATTTAACAAGAGAATATGGAACATGACGGCCAAATTAAACTCTCTGTGAGAGAAAATAAATGCAGGAGAATGTATAAAATGGCTTGTGGCAGACACTTCCTGTATCCGTTTCTGTCTTCTGCTCTCTCTGTTACCTGCTTTTGCCCAGAAGGTTTTGTCTGCATCGCTGACATTTCCCCACAATTGATTTTTCCTTTTTTCCCACCTTTTACTTTAGACCAAAACACTGTTTCATCTCCCCTGCAGTGAAGCTCCAACGCCTGGTAACTTATCTCTGCAAACTGAAGGTTTGTCTACTGGCAGGACTCAACTGCAAAGTGTGAACGGTCCGGAAAAAGGACGTATCATTGGAAAAGGGGCCAACCATTTTCACAAAACAATAAAAATACACTGATTGATTGAATCCTTTATAATGGGGTTTGCTGAAGGAAAAAAGAACAAGACTTGTATAAGACATATATCAGTTTCTCAATAATTTCCGCTTCCTCTCGGCTCTCTTTTCCGCAACAAACACTTGATCACACACTCCCTGTCCACCCTCACCCTTCCATCATCTTTCGACATGCCTTCATTCTTCATCTCATTGAGGAGTCTGAAGTTTCAGAGAGAAATCAGAAGGCTGGGTGTATATCTTGCGCAAACTTTTAGGATTGACAGCAAGAGAGAAAGAGAGTTTGCTGGAGTTTTCTTTTTCTTTTTAGAGATGGCTGTCACTCACCTCACAACTCTGCAGACTAAATCAGTGACTGAGCAATGCTTTAAGATTAAAAGCAAGATATCATTAGAAAACATTTTATGACAGTACATATTGCTAGCCAAAGCCAATGGTTTGTCATTATAATGTCAGAAACACCCCAGGGATGGTTTAAATTATTAAAATGACGGTGAGCCATGAGATAGGTTTTAATTATTATCACTGTTTGAGCCAGTAAGTCATAATAAATCTTCTGAATGAGCCAAGAGGAACTCTATTTTAGCTATTTTAAATACAGTGACTGAGCCAATAGAAGAGGTGTTACCTGATTAAAACATTGTCCTCTGGTATTTTTACTCTTCACAACAGAACTAGGCGGTTAAAACAACTATTCCTTTGTGAATAATCAATAATGTATTAAAAAAACAGAAAAACACTAACTTGCAGCTACTGTCAGACCCTTCTCTCAAAAGCATAATCACTCTCATTAGCTTCATCATGTTTGACAGAGCGGCTCCCTGAATTTGCCCCTTCGGTCTTCTCTCAACTGGCTCTTGCCACGCAGTGAAACTTTGTCCACTTAATGGCATCCATTGTAAGTCACTTGCAATAAAGAACCGAGGGTGATTCAGCAGAATGGTTAAGACTGGCACAGTGAGGGACTGGGCTTCTCTGCAGCCCTCGGATTGTCTGTCTGAGTCAGTGGTGCCACCAAGTGGTTGGGATGGAGAATGTAAAATGGTCGCCCCTTCCTACTATCAACTTCTACCAACTCCATCTTTGCTTCTAAAGTGTTACAGTGTGCGTTGTGTTACTAAACACAGTAATATGCCATCCTTACCTCTGTCGTTGCCACTGGCATACTGAAGAGGCTTGCTCTTGTCGATGCTGTTGAAGCTCTGGCTGCGCCGGTTGAGGTTGGATGAGCCCGGGCTCCTGGATGCCCCGCTGCCTGCAGCAGGTACTCTGGAGGGGCCTGGTAACCTGCAGGGGCCAGTGTGAAAGAGAGAGATGTTAAAATAACATGTTGGAACTCTATAGAAGCAGAGCTGCTCTGGGGGCAGTTAAATGTCAGCGGGGGGGGGGGGGGGGGGGGGGGGGGGGGGGGGGGGAGCATAAAACAGTTTTACTTAGCCAGAAAAATCATCTCCACCCATTTGAGATTGATGGTCTTCATTGTCTCAGACAGTGTTTTAAATACACACTATACACAAATATTTTTGTAAAGCCCCCCTCCAGTGTATTTTGACATTTCTGTGATTTTCTATTTCATGTTTTTATGAGTCATTTCCTTACAATGTTGATTACCCACATAGTTCGCCAAATATATTTTGACAAATAGCTTTATTTTGTGCTCAAAGTTGCTTAGTTGCTAAAACGGGGTGGTGAGGGGTGACTATAGTAATTCCACAAGTCATACGTCATCCTCCAAGCTTGCGCAGTTGCACAGTCATGTCTTGTTAAAAACAAAACTGTTGCGCCTTGTTAAATCAGAGCATCAAAGCCATAAACGTTGTTGTGAGCTAGCCAACCAATTTATCATATATTTTACGTAGTGTTTAGGTATATCTCTAAATACCCCATTCTTCAGGACACAACACATAAATGTAAGAACTTCATAATGTGCCTGCCTTAGGCCCAGCAGACAACCTGCCTGTAAGCTTTATGTTATGCCTCGGGATAGGGACAAAACATGTACAGCTAAAGCTGGTGAAATCATCATCATTGTCAGTGTGACATTAGTAGTGGTGATTCTGTTTCTTGTAATATCCTCCATGAACAGAAATAAATCAGAAATAAATTGTTTTGTCGTAGCCTGATACTTAATAGCAAACTTTACAGTGTAGTGATGTTAACACAGCATACTATCCTTAGCGAACACTCAGAAACAGCCGGTCAATTTCTGGTTGCTATGGTAAATGATTACGTCTATTAACTTTTAACTACTCCCCTTTTCTCTGTATGAGAAAGAATGTTAACCAAAAACGTCAGTTAAAACTGTCTGGAGTTTTTTCTCATGCCTATATGTACATTATTAGGGCCAGAGCAGTGACTGACATTTCACCGAGATGTACAAAATATTTGTGGCAGATGTATCATCCCAAGACTTCAAAAAAAGCCTCTTGGAGCCATACCTTAAACCCAACAGGAAGTCTGCCATTTTGAATTTTCTTTTTTTTTTTGTGATTTACAGGCTCTGTACTTTGTTTATTCTTACAAACGACTCAGAGCAGATTAATCACATCTCAAATTCATTCCTTGATGAATAGTGTAGCTTTTGAGTTTTTATTAAATGTTGTGGTTGCAACGCATTGTTCATCCCGAAACAGGAAGTTGTTTCAACTCGAGTTTACATTGTCCAATCTGCCCCAGTGATTCATAAGAGTCACGGCCTCAGGACATCTGAGAGTTGTAGTTATTGCCCCACCTACTGGCAACAGGAAGTAAGCCTTGTCTGACAATCTTTCAATTTGATTTACATCAAATTTTCAGGTTAGAGTTTACATCTGATTTACTGGAACATAATGTACAATTATTGGGTGTTGTAGACACAGGAAGCGACACTGATCTCCTTTGTGCAGTGTCCAAAACATGAAAATTCAGAGCTGCATCGACCGACTGCGACACACCTCGGCATGCAGGAAGGTGTGCGGGCCTTTTCGTTGCTGCTTGCTGCTTCAATTGGTTGATGTAATTGTTTCTATACTACCTAGGAAGATCCCTTTGTAAAATGATTTAATGGGCGACAAAACCAAAACGCTGCGTTCAGTGAAGAAAATTTAACTGAAGCTGCGAGCATTGTCTTGCAGAGCTGCAGACAGTAGCATGAAGAAAGATGGAATTCAGTACTAAAAAGACTATGACTTTGGGAGATAATTTTCTAATTTGGACTGCCTAAGTCTCTGTTAGCTTCAGCTGAATGTGGATGTTGTCCCCCATCACTTACATTGAAATTACTTAAAAATGGCCAATATGTAAATGCTCCGTACTTGTATAGCGCCTTTCTAGTCTTTTCGACCACTCAAAGCGCTTTTACACTACATCTGCATTCACCAGTCACACACATTCATACACTGAGCCTAAGTGCTCAAACGGAAACTAACATTCACACTCACTCATACACTGGCGGAATAGCCGCCAGGGGCAATTCGGGGTTCAGTATCTTGCCCAAGGACACTTCAGGATTGAACCGCCGACCTTCCGATTAACGGCCAACCTGCTCTACCTCCTGAGCCACAGCCGCCCCCTAGAATATGGACAATAGGAAACCAACGTACCCAACAAAAGGTGACCAATGTACATCCAGGCACCTGAAATTTTTAAGGCAGACCTGAAGAAATAAAAACCCTGCTGGGAGTGAACAAGTCTAAAGAAGTCTACTGTGGACTCAAGAAGACCGACTACAGACAAAGGTAGGCTGTATAAACTCTATACAGTACAAACAGCAAAACAAAGAAAGTTTGTCTCACTTGGATTTGAAAGAGTGCTTCCATTGTGGTCATAAATACTGACCCTGCACTCAGTATGTGTCAGTGAGTGAGATGGAGAGAGATCAAGAGAGTGCTGTAAGACAGAGTGTGTGTTTCCCTGTGGGTTGAGGAAGAAGGATGAAAGGAGGAGGTGAACTTTGAGTTATTGCAAAACTACGTGACAGAATATAGAAAGACACAAATGTTTCCTTCATGATAGGTCGGGTGAGATCAGTCAGCACCCATTATTGGAGGAAAAATGAACTAGTATGTGAAAATATACAGTGGGGTACAAATAATGGCTCTTTATTTGTGTCCTCCCTCCCTCTCATGCTCCTACATACAGTCAGAAGGCATTTCTTTACCTCTACTGACACTGTATAAAGCTTACATATACCTACCAGGGAGGTTTGTGTTTTCAGTCAGTCTCTCTACTGTCTGACATCCACAAACACACTTTTGCATAATCTTTTTCTCTCGACAGAGTCAAAGCTGCCGGTGTCAAATGTTGATTTGCCATGCTGCAGCTGGAGGATTTTCACGGCTCCCATGAGGGCGCTAAAAGAATCATCTCATCAAAAACCTGTTGTTATTGTACAATAACTTTACATTGCATTTTTTATGCACTTTGCCAGATGCTTTCACCCATCTGTTTATTGGTAAGTTATTTCAAAAACAGACTCTGCAACTGCTTCAAGGATCATGATGAGATTTACGACAACTTGATTTTTATGATCTGATTCCAAAGATCACATTTTACATTACGATCTCGTCTCTTTTTCTCCCTAACAAACTCTTTAGACTGCTAGTTTACACGCTGTGACTATCCTGTATCCAGTCTCCATTCATAGCCTGGCATTTGTCAAAAATAAGTGGGAAAGAAAAAACCCTGAATTCTAACAACTTGGTGTCTTTCTGTCTCCGTGCCTGAAAACTGTCGCGATGTCCTTTAACAAAGATAATCGATTCTCTACGCTGAATATGTCACTCGGCGTCTGTATCGCAGATGGAGCCGAGATGTCGGAGAGGAGTGGTTTTTTTTAAAGGGTGGAATCCTGACGTGGTCAAAAACCCCAGTGGAAAAAAACATATTCCTTTTTTTTTTTTTTAAGGCCTTTATTTAATACATCTAAACAAATAGAGGGACCAATTGACACATAGCATGGACAAAAAAACTTATATTATTAAGATAGAGATCTCCCTACACTGCCTGCAGTGCTGTATTATTCCTTGGGTAAACAGAAATAGCTTGGATGAACTTACATACATGTCTCCTGCTTTTACTTCTACACTATAGCACTTACCATGAGAACAAATCAGGTCAACTTTATACTGTCGCACTAAATGACCAAATCAATAGTGATAATATATGGGAAGGGAGCAACACTTGGGTCTTTTATCTCCCTGGATTGTCTTTTTTACACTTTAAGATGTAGGTCAGGAATGCCTGCCTTTTGGCCTTGCACTCATCACTGGATCTGGAATCTATTTTATAGCAAAACGAGTCCAAATAAAAAACAAGAACTGAGAGTCCAGAGAGATACTGTTTTGCACAATCCACATCTCAGCTTACAGTATCCTTTCCAGAAAGTGTTTCTGATAATGACTTGGTTCAGATTGATACAGGAAATAGCACTGTTTTCACATACCACACAAAACTGGATAAAACACAATTATCACTTGGCCATGGTAATGCTCCCAGTTCATCTTTTAACATAGCTGCTGTTGGACAGCATTTGCAGAGGAAGGCAGCTCCACCAACTGATATTAGTGAAGACAATTATGCTTCAAGCTGCAGGGCTTATCAGACTAACCATCCGCTGCATTTTCTGATGCAACAAGAAACACAGAAAGCATCTAGTAGCTTCTACTATTACAGAAGAGGGACTTGAAAGATACTGTAGATTATTGCAAAAAAAGTTGAAGTTTACTTTGTGTGTCTCCCTTGAAAAATAGAGCACGGCTCAGCGATTAAGCAACCTGCACGGCATGTAGTCAAAGCAAAACTGCCTAATGAGTCAGTCCATGTGCTGAACCATGCAAACTATGTTTTATACAGACAATTGTGCAACAACAAAATGTGCTCAAGTGCAAAAAAACTGACATCTAGAAGTAGCAGTAAATGTGCCAGTGTCTACAACCTCCTTTCCATTTCTTAGATCCTAAAACAACTGTACATCTACAGTGACGTCACCAGCACACTTGAGACTGTTTAGAGATGCAGATCCAGGTCTGAGAGCAGAGACTTGGTGCTCTGCCTGAGTGATCGCACTGAGCTGCTGCCAGAGGTGGTCCTGAGCCTAGAGAGGAGGCTGCTCCTCACTGGGCTGAAACAGAGGGACTAGTACAGTAGCAACCACACAAGACAGAGAGCGAGAGCGAGAGAGAGAGAGAGAGAAAGAGAAAGAGAGCATGGAAATGAAAGGGAGGAAAAAAGAGCTAGTCCTAGTTTTGGTGTGATTCACTTAAAATTTTGGTGTTCAAATGAAATACCTCACAACAAAACAGAACTAAAAGCACCTCAATGACCCTTAAACACACATGCATGCACGTGCACAGCTACAGTAGCCGTAGGGACTTTCACTCCCACTGGTACAATCAACAAGGGAAAGAACAGAGGAGAATAAGAGACCAAACAATTAAAAGAAAAAGAAATAAAAAGGAAAAGACTTGAGAGAATGGGAGTGAATGGGGAAATAGATGCAGATAAGAAGAGAAACAGAGAAAAAAATACTGTAGCTGAAAATACAGACAAGAGAAAATGAGAGATAAACAGTGGGAAAATGAGGGTGAGATTGAGGCAATTCAGATGGAAATCAGAGGTAGTCCCTTTTATCATCAGATTCTTTCATCTTCCAAAATACATGTTTGATAATACATCAGCAAAATGGAACTGCAAGAGGGAAATGTGATGTAAATTCTGGACAATGATTTAGTTTTAGGACAGACTTGGCGAAGCGTATCTGACACAGAAAGGATCTCAAGCCTGATGGTGAGGTGAAGAAGAGAGGCACTGGACAAACACCGGCTATCCTGTTCATTTCCCCTGCCAAGTTCTTCCCAGTGAGTCTGGGGATTCCAACCAGCTCCTTTCCGATATTATGCCAACTTCTACAGAAAATCTGGTCCAGCCAGTCTGGAATTCACACTACCTCCAGGGCAAAGCCAAAGCCACATCAGGCTCATTAAAATGGTAGAAAGATACCACAAGCTAACAGGTGGCCAACAGGCAGTCAAACATCACCACCTGCTGCAAAGATGATGAACTTTAAGGGCCATACCAGTACTTCATACCATTTAGAATAATAAACAAATATGTTTTCCAAACCATGTGAACACCAGTTTTAGAAATTTAAATGTATATCTTCTACTGTTCCCAGCAGCCATTGATTTGTAAACTTGTGTTAGTGTTGAGAGTCTGCTAGTTGAATTTGTACAACAATGGCTGCCGGGAACTGAACAGTATATTAGGTTTAATAAACTAAATCTGCAAAGCCCGCATTAAAATCTGGTCAGCAAAAATGTATAGTATTAGAGTATAGCTAACTTGTAGTGAAGGAACTAAAACTTGCAGACACACGGGTATGGTTCTTTAAAGCCATAATGTAACACAATAGTACACACAAGTGCCCTGTAGCACCAGTAGAGCACAGACAATAAGCAGAGGAGACCCCAGGGGAATATTCAGACTGTAAAGCCATGATAGTTTAGTTTTGTGCAGGTGTCTTCATCAAAGAGCATTTCATCAGGAATAAGAAATAAATGAGTACCAACACGAGGAAGCAACTTATTGTGAGAAGTGTGGAAATGCACGAGAAGCTCTATTATGGCACTCAGTTAGGGCTGTCCCCGACTAAGGATTTACATGGTCGAATCAGTAGTAGTATAGTCGACTGATAGTCAAATCATGTGTGTTTTTGTGCTGGGAGGGGGGTTACCCACGGTTGCTTTGCTTTAATCTTGCTGCAGAGCTGCAGTCTCTACTTATTCAACTTTCAACACGGTAAATTTTCAGCTAAACTGAGGCTTTTTGAAGACCCTTTTCTCTCCCTCTCTCTCGCCTGACATACACCGGTCTCGTGCAGAGTTTAGCTTGCATTCCATGCTGCCGACAACTGCATGCAACGTCGCGGTTCCTCGTGGGTCTATTTCAAGTAGCCGGCTGTTTAAAAACGATGTAATATTCTTTGTGTGGCTCATCAACGGTGATCAATTATCCGAAAGTCTCGCGAGGTGCGGACAACTCGGCACAACACCAGTGAAGCTGGGGCTCCGTTGCTCCACTGCCACTACATACACGCTACGGCTACACATGCGCACTGGCGACCCAGGGTTAGGGTTACAATTTAGGATTTATTCACACACTTTAAAAATATTTATTGAAAGCTTTATTCTTTTAACATGTTAATTTACAGCATTAAACATTGACATGTATATTGTAATAGGCTGTATATTAACTTATTGGGAGAAAACTGGTAGCTCCATATTTATATATTTCTAGATTTATTTATATTGACTGAATGTTTGTCTCCGTGTAGCACCTTATCACCACAGCAAATTCCTCATATGTGTAAAACACTACTTGGCAATAAAGATCCTTCTCCTTCTGATTCTGATTCTATGTAAAATCAGACATTGAGCATCTCCATATCGCCAAAATGGCATGATCCTTGTTTCGCTGCGAAGCTTCGACTGTGACATTGACAGTCGAATCAGGCTCCGCCCAGCGAAGCATCGAATCTTCGACTATTTGGGGTCAGCCCTACCAATAATCATCAATTACTCATCCTTGGAAAGCTAAGCATAACAAATAAAACAAGGGCAGCCTCTTGTCTTGGACCTAAGCTCATATGTAGCGTTTTAATGCACACTTAACTGGTATGAACACCAAAGAACATTCATAACATCAAAGAATGCACCCCCCAACTGGGCAGTATGAGTCTAACCAGACACATTGGACATGTTTCAACAATGGAAGAACAATCTTTATCAGTGACTGCAAGTGAAAAGTGCAGATGTTCCTGTTAGAGGATAGTTCCTTTAGCTTTGGCTAACGGGCAGAATGTCTCATAAAGAGCATAAAAAACACCAAAACTCTTGTCATCACATGAAAGTGCAGTCTGTGAGACATCAATTGTTTTCCCATTTTAGAGCTGCTAAAACATGCTTGCTTCGGGGTAGGAGAGGAGACAATTCATGGATGATTAAAATAACTTTTCAGATGGCAAGAAAGCAATTAAATACAATAATAAATAAAACAACAACCAGCCTCTTATGAATGCAAATCAGATGGCAACAGAGGAGTGGTTACACTGTCACTGCTCACTGACCTCCAAAACAAGTTTCTTGTTTGTACTGTGTGTGGATCATCATATGTATGTAGGAATTAAAGGACTATTTCTGCAAAGCAGCAGCAGTGAGGTTTGTTGTCAGGGATGTGAGAGGGCAGATTACCACCCATAGAGCTGAAGCTGCTGCCTGCAGCATTTTTGCCATTGCTCAGTGGCGGCTGAAGAGGAATTATTTGCCAACACGCCAGTTCCCACTGCCTCTGAGCTGGAACAAATGCTTCAAGCATCAGACAACTGGACTCTGGGGTGTCTATGTACAGTATGTGTGGGTAGATTTGTGGGTGAATGTCTCAAATGTACATAACTGGATCTTTTGTTATACGAGCACATGAAATGAGTATGGTAGGTGTGTGTAACTGTGCTAGTGCACAACCCCATACGGTACCACGTAGGAGTGACTAAATGCTTATGTTTATGGGATGGTAGGAAAGTGAGTGGCCCTACGTGCATGTGTGTGTTCAGGCACAGGTGAAGCCTGTGGTGCCCTGACTGCTAGATACAGTCTAGAACTTGGCATTAAACAGTCTGGTAGCTTATTTAGTAGCAGCTTCTTTGCCAAGATGTGTAAAAGGGCTATTCCCAAAGAACACATCACACATAACAGCACCTTTCAAGTAAAAAGAGCTAGATTGAGGACAGATATTAACAGACTTTAAGTGCAAGTAAACAAGTTGTGTGAAAACAGTGAAAAAACTTTACAGTGATCCTCAAATTCCTTTTTTTTGTGATTCTAGCAATCTTTTCGGGGGAAAGAACTCACTGATGTGTTTATGCACTGAACTCTCCAATGGTCACTGGTCAGTCAAATCATGTTGGCATGACTGCGAAATATTATTCTCTTGAGTCTCTGCAGGAATTTTTTTTTTTTTAACATTTGCAAAATGTTGATCAAAGTTAGTCCTAGTTTTGGTGTGATTCACTTCAAATTAGACATTTCGACATATTTATTCTAAATATTAACTGAACACTCATTTGCTTACTTGTGCAATACTCAGGTGGACTGGCTTTGAGGCAAATTATGTACAAGCACCTTTAAAATTATGTGTGTGCCTATTTGATTGCACTAGCCTTGACGTTAATGAGAAGAACCACTCCGTGAAGTAAAAAAGTGAAAATAAAAATAACAAAAAAATTCCATCACACTGTAGGTGTTCAGAACTGAAAGGGCATGTTTAATTAGGCTGAAATGCCTGTGCAAAGGTAATGGGGAACATGATAATAAATATTTAGCAGAAGAGAGTCTTTTCACTGTGAGGCACACATCTACACCCTGCTGAAGTATCTTTGACCAAAACAAGAATCCCTACCAGCTGCTCCCTGGTTCACCTAGACCTTTGACCTCACTGTGGTGGTAACAGAGTATCACAAAAACATGAAAACATTAAGCAAAATGGACATATGAAGGCACAAGGTCCAGAAATACACTTAAAAAGTGAATGCTCAGAATATATAACAACATCGACCAATCAAATAGAGGAGGTACATGAAGTATTTGCCATATTTACCTTGTGTTTTTCTTCTGTGGTGACCCTATTCCACTGTGGCCTGGAGGACTTGCATATCGTGCTGTGAGACTGATGAGAGAGCAGAAAAGATGACGGACAGACTGTTACACAGTTACACAGAAGAGGAATGAAATCAGTGTCTTGCTGGACTTTTCTTAATCCACAGCTTAATGTAATAATGTGATTGAGAGGAGCCATTCAGATAGAAGCACAGAGAGAAAGAAGAAGAGATAACCAGGGAGAGAAGAGAAGAAGCACATAGTACTTACTGTCGCATGCCAGTGCACATTTTTTTGATTTCTTACATGATGGCTCGCACATGTTTATTACCACACGCGTATGACTCAGCCAATAACATCTCTCAATCCATTTATAGGGCCGCTGACATAAAAGGGCCCGCAAAAACTTTCACAATCACTTTCGTGGTGGCATCGTTTGAAGAAAACCTCCAAAACCCAACAACACACGAGGCAGAGGCGAAGGAAATGCCCACAGCACCAGTCACAGTTTATAACCCAACACTCACTGTTAGTCATTCACAGAGACGGGAATTAACGCGGGCAGGCTTCTCCATTCATGTTTGGCAGGAAGTAGTTAAGCTACTTGTAGAGCGCTTTATGAACAAAGAGCTGCCTTTAATCATCATACGTACACCCTGTAAACAATGAAATGGCGAAGGCCAGGTGGCTGGGCTGTTGTTTATTCCTGCATGTAAATCTTGTGAGTGTCACTTCCTGTGTGAACTCTATGACTCGCAAACCATGTGAGCATTTCTCACTTGTTGTCATAAACGGAATGAACAGAGCATCTATTGAAAGTTATCAACCAGACATATCTTCTCTTTTAACTAGTAGCTCTAAATGCCTGGAGATATATTGTTTGTGGCTGGCCTTATTGCTAATTAAGCAAGTGAAAACCCACTCAGAGCAACAGTGTCATTTTAACGTCTGCCACAGGGGAAAGAAATGTTCTTAATGGACATTCAAGATAACTCTCAGATAGCATAATGTTCCTTTCCTGACACTTTCCCAGTCTTTCAGCAAAGAAAACTAACACAAAAAAAGACAGGTGTTAAAAATATAATTCAAGTATATCGCAGGCAGTGCTGTGGCAGGCTGAGCTAATGGGCGCTAACATTATTAGCTTAAGAGAATTTAAAAGTTGAATAGAAAAAAAAAAACATAAAGCAACTTATTTTCGAAAAAATATTAAGAAAATGACCACAGGGATTTGGTTGCTAATAAACACCGTAAAGTGGATGCTGTGAACTCACCAGGAGGATGAAATACAATTTTCACAGTTTGTTCACAGTAGCCTGACATGAGTTACGTTATTATCTAAAGAACCAATCCAAAACAAAATGCTGCCTGTACTTCCCACATAGCGTAATAGAGCATTAAATTACATACATTACACATGCTGGCAGCTACTGTGACTTTACCCTTCACGTAGTTTAAGTGGTTATACGAATAAATCAGTTCATAGGAAAAAGCTAATTGCATTCCAGTTAATTGCAGATTTTCATTCATACCTTCCACAGGCTGAGCAGCGTTAGAAACTTGGGTTTTCCAATCAGTTCCTTTTGAGGAGGGAACCACAGAGCTGCAGTAGTTCAACTGTAAAACAGTCTGAAAACGGTCCTCTACAATGACCAGAGCAAGTGAGCTGTGCTTCAGCTGGAGTACAGAGGAAGCAACAAGCATGAGCAGTCTGTTTAGACGTCCTTCTTTTTTGACAACGAGGAACAACTTGTTCTCTGTTTGGTGATTGTGGGCTGCTGGTTTGGCATTGGTGAGTGAAAGTGGACAGAGACAATAAACTACCTATACTGGGTGGCTGAATGACGCACAGCCGTCAACACATCTCATTTTCTGTTCTGCCTGCTTTTAGTGTGCAGTTCTCAACCGTGCATGAATATAAACAAATGCCAACAGTTTTGAAATGAGACTTTTACTTTTCAGCATTTCACGCATTTAGCTGACACTGTGACCGCAAGTTAATAAAAAAGATTACTAGAGCAACAATAAAAGTAACCCATAATATTGCCTTGAGTAGAAATTAGATAAAATAAATTATTGTATTTAAGAAATTACACGTCAGATATACCATAGAACAGTTTAATTATGTGGTATAAGCTTCAGTGCAAGTTCTGGCCATGACTGCTGATGAATATTTTGGCAGCCTCTCACTCATGCATCATGGATTATGGATAAGTACAATAAAAGGAGAACTGGTACAGAAGCTTCAGACCTTGCTGAGGTGATTTTCAATGAATCTCTTGAGTGCATTTCATCATTCTGTAGAATCAAACCAGCTGTGACAGAACGGCAGGGTGGTATTTAATGCTTTGTTCAGAGAGGTCGAACTGTGAACGACAAGGATCTTTTAAGGTGGTGAGTAAAATTTTAATTAGCTGTCTAACTCGCTAAGAAAGTGTGGCTCCCATTCTTTCTAAACGCACACAATGACATTTCCCGCCATGCCTCTCTCACATACTGAAGATGCACCTGTACACACACACACCCTTTCTCTATTCACATCTCTCCCTCTGGACAATTTGATTCACTTTTAAACCACCTGCGATGAAATGCAGAGTCACTGTACCTTTCTAATTGACCTTGCAGGTTTTCATGATGAGGCGTTATGCTAACGAGCTTTGGAGCAGACAGCAGAACACAGGGGAAACAAGTTCAGGGCAGTTTCTCATTACAGTGGTGAGCACCTTCGTATCATGTTATTACTGAACTATATGATACATGACATGTTGGTTAATGATGCCTGGCAACTGAATCCCCCCCTCACACACACACACACACACCCAACACCACATTTCATCTCCCTGTAGTATGTTTTGTGCTCTATTAAATACCCTAAATGGCACTTACAACACAGGAAAGACAAGCATAGAGAGAAATTAATGGAGCCCTGTCACATTCTAAATGCTTTTTCAGCTTTTCAATGGAAAAAAGGGTCAAGCTTAAATTTGTGCATCACATTAAAGTATAGCTTTTGTCCTTTTGCTTTCTATCTGTCTTTTCTCTATTTTTGTCCATTTTCAGAGTGGGAGTGCAGTGCAAGGCTGTTAGCAAGGAGGAACAAGGGTTATCTTTAAAGGCCACAGAAGCCTGAGAGAAGGTAATGTTAAGTGCAGCTCATGTAGGAGCAGCCCACAGTTGTATATGACAGTAAAACAAAAATCATGGGGTTCTGTGGTGCACATTTTTCCACCACAAGACCAATCATGACCCCCTCCCCCTCATCTCCAATTTTACAAAATGTAATCAAACTTGAAGGCAACGGTTGAATCCCCAGCCTGGAGTGCTTATCCAACCCACAACATTTAATATCTTTCCAATGTGGAAAAAGAGACAACAGAACACAGGAGGGTAGGATCTACGCCTGTGGAAAGGAGATGAGGTGGTGGTGGTGAAAATGAGAAGGAGAGGGGTGTTACAGTCTGTCACTTCTGATCGCAAACAACATGGATCAACAAGATTGGATGACATCTCTGTCCTTAAATGCGAGTAATATCAGTTTCAGCTTGATTGTAGCACCAGCGCTGTGGGCAGTCGCAAACTGATGGGTTATAGAATAAAAATGGCGGGAGCTCAGGCACCGAGGTCAGCGTGATGACAGCAGGTAATGTGGTTTCACTCAACCTTTGTGTCTAGGGGGGGGATCTGTCCAACATTGCCCTTTCAGAGCCCAATCAGCACTCCGTGTTGGGACGCTACTTCTAGCATTGGTGCTTGGACGCACACACACACACACGATGTCACATGGCCATTTGAGCATGTGACACAGTCAGCTCAATAACTACTGTAGGCTACCTGTTGCGTGGTAACAATGGACCAAAACATCCCTAGTTTAAGGTCCAGGTTATGCTAGAAAAGAATGATATCAAAAATTTCACCATGGAGGAAGTTTCTGAAGCTGTTGACTATCAAACAAGCACTTTCAATGAAGCATACTGGTGCCTTAAGTCCAGCTTGGGAACTTTCATGTCGTTCCTTTCATTCCCAATCTGATAAAGGCATAAAATGCACCAAAATAGGTAACTTGTCCTTGCCTTTTAACACAACCCATATGAGAGTTTTGGGATCTGGCACACCTATTGGATAATTCATCAGTGGCTTCAAAAGTTAGTTATTCATGGTAGTATTTTCTGGATTCTGTACACAGTAAAAATGAAATACTGCTATACATACCCATTTCTAAAATTAAGATAGTTACCAAACTAGAAATAAAAATAGGTTAAATGTGTTCCACTTCCCCTTAGTGATGGAGCATACATGCAGAATAAGTTCAAAATACATGCGGTATAAACTGGGCTTTTATTGTGTAGGACTCCACTTATCAAACAAGCTGTTTGCGAGTCTAATTAATGACTTCAACTGAAACTTCTCACCGACAGCATCCCATGATGAACATCAAGAAATGATTCGTATCCTAATCTACAGTATGTATTAAAAACCTATAATAAAAAGCTAAACACAAATCCATGATGTATGACACTTCAGAGTAACAAGCAGGACAAGAGGAACCAAACCATTTACCAGTTCATGATGCCACCGACACTAATCCATCCTCCTCATATCACCATGTGTTTTTCAGAAAGATCCAAACTCTGTTGCCTTGATGTTTCCACACACACACACACCGCACACTAAAACTGTACCTAGGAGACGAGTCGGGCTTGGCCAGAATGTTAGCTCTACCATATGGCAAACGGCTCTTTCTGTCGCGAGACACGGCGGTAGGCAGGCGTGAAGAGCGCCAAACCAGGGGGTCAACCTGTTCGCCCCGGGACATGGTGAGTTCAAGAGGGAGGGTTTGCTGTGCCCTGCCAGGCCCGGGCCCCCCTGCCTTCTAGAGCACTGGAAACCTCCCGTGGCTCCGGGCTGTCGCTATCTGTCCAATCGGGACTTCCCCTCGGACACACACAAACACAGTCGCACACAGTCACACACATCCCATCCCCTGCCCCAGAGACACCAGTCAGGCCAGCAGGTGCTGTCTATAGAAAGCTCACCATACTACAACTGTAGATGTGCAGTAGGCCAAATGTGTCAGCGCGCGTGTGTCTCTGTCCGTGTAAATCTGTGAGACAGATAATTTGATAATTTAGAAGGCTTAACATTTTTAATTTAAAACATCCATTCTTCTTATCTTATATTTTATGAAGTTACTCAGACATGCTAAATCTTCAGGGTCGGCTAGAGCTTACAGAAATTCATCACTGTGTTAAATTAGAATTAGAAGAGAGTTTTTATGAGTACATTTAATTACATTTCAGTGTTTCCAAAGATGGGTGAAAAGGAAAGGGAGGCTGCACGCCAGCCAGGCATGAAGCCTCAGACAAAAATTACACAAATCTTTAATATAATTTAAAGTTTAGATGGTACAATATGAAAAGTGCAGAGAAAGCAAACTTAAACATCAGAGCGTCGGCGGTTTGTGCAGTGGTTCCAAGCTACTTTACAAACAGAGAAGCCCTCAAATAAACTCAAATCTGCCAAGTCCAGGTGACTCAGATGACTTCAGCTCTTGTAAAAGCTATATAATCTTTACAAAGACAAAAATTGAAATATTATAGATGTAAGCTATTGTGCATCATTTTACGCACACTTGCCTATAATCAACCTGACATTTGATCTTCTTTGGAAGACCTCCGCAAGATTTCAAAACACAGTTCTGTGGGTTTAAATAATGTTTGACGGTACAGCACAAGTTTGTAATGAGTGACCTACCAGTGAGTCAGTTGCACTTAAGAGGTTAAAGCAATTCAGAATCAGAAAATTTCAGGGAGGATTCTTCCTTTACATATTTCAAAAGCACTGCCGTAGGGCTGCATTATAAGAGCTTCCCATTAAAACATTAAAAAACAAGTGGATGTTGTTTGGAACTCTGTGGAATTTGGTACATGTAGTGGCAGATAGTCATGATCGTCTGGCTCTATTCTGCAGTATAAACCCCCAACTTAAGTGATTTATGTTGACAGTGGCTTGTCATTGTCAACTGGGCCAAATAACTTTATACCTCCGGATCGCTCTTCATACAATATGTGTGATAATATACAAGCAATATTTTTTAATCCTTTCCCCGATTTCTCTTTCATTGGACAAGATCAAATGAACTCTCCAAACCGTTCCAGACTTCCTTGAGCCACAGAGAGAGGTTGAATAGCCCAGACAACCCCAAAAACTCTCAGATTAATGGCTTACTTTATCACTGACGGACATGGACTGGTCCTCTGACCTCCACTGTGGCCCCAGCATTCAGACATGATTAACTTATTAGCCCAGGGGAGTGAGCCATTACTGGGGCTGTGGACAGCAAGGGCAGAGGGTCTATTTGGAAATTAAGTGAGCTACTTCACAGAGACAATCTTTAAAAAAGACCTTCCTTCATATGTTTATATGTTCTCCTTATTGGTGGAGAAACCTCAAACATCTCATCAAATAATACCTCAATTATCTCTCCAACCAACTTGTTGACACTTCTTTGTATTGTATGATGGTGAAAAGTGAAACTTCTGTAATGACTTTATCAGTTCGTGTGTGTGTGTGTGTATTTGGTTTGGCATGCCTGCCAGGCTGCACTGATGCAGCCAAGTTAACTTCACTGTTCTGTGTGTATGTGTATGAGAGCGTTCTCCACCTGTTGTTGGGGGGAGGCAGCAGTGTGGGAATGGGAGGCAGCTGTGCCCCTAATAACCCCACATGCACGCACACACACACACACACACACACACACACACACACACGATACTGTGACCCCATTGCTACCAACTCCTAACTTATCCATACAGAGTGAGGCTAAAGCGCTCGACAATATCATCTTACTCACATGCCCTCTCCTCAAGTGCTGAGACTGACTGCTCTTATTGCACTGATTTTATGCACATACACTGCCACTACTTACACTCACACACACACACACACACACACACGCAGACATAGTGCTGCCAAATAGAGCGGCCATGCTGTAACTTGATTTGGTCAAGGGGAATGCTGCTCATGTGTGGCATGTCAGGCCTTCCTTTAGATGCTCTTCTAAGGCCTGCTCTGTCTATTTACATCGCACAGGGACCTCCTTTGCTTTTAGTGCTTAGCTGCCAACACATCTACTGTACAATGTATTTCTTCATATAAGTACCTCATAAATAACATCTTCATATTTGATATCAATATTTTCATATTGATCTACCTACAGCTACTAAACTAAGGACAACCTTACCTTAGTTCTTAAACAAGTTCTACACTGATTTAGCATTGCGCTCTGATAACACTGTAGTACTTTTAGACAGTAGAAAAAAAAGGATAAAAATGTATGCACCAGGATAAGATATCATCTTTTATTATCGATACATTCTTCTTCTTTGTCAAAACCTGGCACCTACCCACAGTGCAACTTGAACCAAGGTTGGAGATTTGTGTGTGCTATGCTAGTAGTGGCTAGTGTAGCCTTGAGCTGGTAGCCTCAAGCAGAGATGAGGAGCAGACTACAGAGGCCTGATAAGCTCTCTTCTTTTTAACTCCAGGGCCCCAGATTTTTATCATTTTCAAACTTGTAGTCTACAGAACCAAGAGACGTTGACTCAAGTGACATCACTTGAGTCAACTTATCAGACTTCACACCAAGCCCCAAGGAACAGAGCGAGGCTGTGATGACATTTTGGCCTAGCGGACAGTGTATGCAACTTCCGCATTGATGCATGCATACTGGCCCACAAAAGCATTTTTGCTATAAAAAATTATTGGAAAAGGACACACCTCTTTTCATTATCAGATCCATTTGGTCCAATAACATTTGGAATGTCCCATGATTAAATTAGTTTATCCCGTTCATGTGTGCAGGGAGCCAACCGGAAGTCAGCTAGCTCGACCAGCTGAAGTTTTGGAAATGCATGTGCTCAACCGTCTCAGTTGGAGAAGGACTCATGAGCGTGTTGTATGGGCCCAAAAACACGTAAGCGCAGAGGCCTTTTTGCAGTATGCACCCAGTGAGCATCAAAGACTGGTAAAGGGGGAGTCAGCTAGCCCTGCTCTGTCCAAAGGTAACAAAATCCACCAACCAGTGACTTCAATGCTCTTAAATGGATATGTTATATCATGCTTGTTTAATCTGAAATAAAAGCATAAAAAACGATAATTAGCCATTGTACAGGGGAGTGGGGGGGTTGTGCAACGTTGTTTATCTTCATCACTTAAAGCTTCAAAGGTGCTGGTGTGTGGATTTTGTCACCTTCAGACAGAGCCAGGCTAGTTGTTTCCCCCTGCTTGCAGTGTTTACATTAAGCTAAGCTAAGCTAAGCATAATTTCCATACAGCCTGAGGCTAGGACCGCATTAAAAACACAAATCTAATGTAACTGCTCTCCTCTGCTGTCAGCCAGCTTGACTCTTCCCTGTCAAAACGTCCTTAATGGAGCTGATGCAGCAAAATCTCTAATGAGAAACATTTTCCATGGAGGCTGTTATTCATTTTCAACACCACTGAGAGGCGGTCATATCCATCGAATTCCTGTTTACAAAAGCTCTAACTGGACCTAATTAAGCATCCAAAAACAATAAATCACTAGGCCTCTATTCCAACATGGATTCTAAAAAATAATTGGCCCACTAATTCAAAACAGTGACATTAGCTTGCCTCTGTGACCTCTAGGCTACCTCTGCCCCAAATGAGACATGAACCAACACCAAACTACTGGAATACAACTATCTGGAGTGTAACATACCTGGACTGCATCTCTTGTGTCTTGAGGCTGCTGGAGGACGGTACGGGGCTGCTGGTCTGCTGGCTGAGCTCCACCAGGGATTGGTAGTACTGCTGCTGTTGCTGCTGCTGCTGCTTGTAACGTGACAGGATGAAGAAGAGACCCAGGATGCTCTTTAGGTTGCCATTCCTGATCTCTGAAAGTGACAAAAAATAAGGACAATTTGAGCATCTACTTTGTGCTGTGGTACTTAAGACTGCTACTCCAACATGATGTGAAGTCATCCAGCATCCATGATTTAATACTGTACAGAGTGATATCCAGCTTTACCCTGCAATGCATACAAACACATTTTCTTGGAATAAAGTCCTTTTTGCGTCAAAACAGTGCAGGACTTTTGTTTTTCATGTGTTTCCAGAACACTTATTGTATCTTTCAAACACTGTAAAGTGAACATACTGTAGTTGACTTAAAAAAAAAGCCACTTGGGGATAGAGCTCAGGTGCAGCTGTTTTGATCAGAGGCACAGTACACTGGCTTTAACGGGAGTAGATATTTATACTGTGTATAATATGCACAGATATAGCATATACAGATAATTTAGGCCATTGCTCCCAAGACAAACCAGTTGTCATAGATCCAGACTAAACTATCTGCTCACATACATGAGCTAACACACAGCTGGTTCATTTAGGAGCATAGCTCAGCATCGGACCTTCTGGACTGGTGTTTAACTGGCAGAAGTCTGGTGTGAGGGCAAGTCTGAGGCCAAACAGCCAAAAATAGACTACTTTAATTACAGTTCTTCTTTTGCCATGAAGTGAGGAACTGATTAAACACTGTATTTACAGGTGCAGTGTACAGCGGTGGGCTGATGGCAGAAGTGACCCATCAAAGAGATTATATTCCTGTTTTGGGTATAAGATCTCAGGGGTGCAGTCTATAAGAGACTGCAGCCCTGCAGATGAAGTTGCTTATTTGGTATGCTGAGCTGGCAACAGCAAGGAAGCTCCTAATCAATGAGCAACTTTGTCTGGAGTGTAAATCTTATCCTCAACAGTTCCTGAGTTCATCTTGGACAAAACTCATACAAATGCATCTCTCACAGACTCCTACACATACAGTCGAGATGGGATTCAGCAGTCACAGGAGGAGGAAGAATTGATCACTGTGGCTAACGCACCCATTTGTGAAATGGACTTTTCATATCATACCCTCAGTGAGAGCTGGCACACAGAGGCATGGGGAGGATAGTAACAGCTGACGCAGGGCCTTTCACTCGATTTATCAATCTGGCGAGGCTCAAACATTCTCCCCAGCCATCCATGGCTATGCTGTTTGTAGACAGTGAACGTTGGAGAAGATTAATCTCTTGGGGTTGTTTTCCATTTTCAAACACCCAGAGGCGCTAATTTATACTGGGCCTTAGAGAGAGTCTGAACAGCAGCCTTTTCTGTGCTTTAGGGAGAGACAATGTTGCAGATTCAGCCGACCAAAGAGCAGTTGCAGACTGAAACTTTTGGCAACTGTAAAGGTAATAGAAATGATGATGATGACATGAGAAAGAATAAATCTTCCCCCATCTCAACAGGGAAGTTGCCCTGCAGGTCAGGGTCGGCTATAGAACAGATAATTTCAGTATGTCTTACTCAAGGAAATGTCTTGATGGTGTAGGTTTGCAGCAAGGTTTGGTCTTGTTAAAAATGTACTCATAAAACCTTTATGATTTCTGCTTTCTGCCTACTTTCACGTGTTTGATCATATTACTACAGAACAAATCTTGGGCTATGTAATATTTTAGCATGGAAAAACTGTACATACTGAAAGACTGAAAGGAACAGGGTGCTAACAGGGGTCTTGTACCTCAGATTTGCCCAGGAACCCTAAGCATGTCATTTCTAGCCATGACCTGTATGTGAAAGATCTTTAACAATGGTTCAGTGATGGAGGATGGTCCAAACATTATTATTGGCATTTTCTTTGCTGTGATATAATTTATTATCTTCTGTTGTCTTGTTATGTGATCTAGTCTGAGAAACTGCATTAAAATGCAGAGAATCTGCTTCCAGCAGCAGTAGAAAAATATAGTATGATTCATATTTTTACTAAGGGATCAAATATGAAACATATGACCATATGCAGTTCTGTCCAATATCTAATACTGAAGGTGTTTGTTGTGGATGACCTTTCAAAGTGAAGTGCTATGTAGTGATATGTAGCAGTGCAATGTCTTGCACCGAACATATGATTGGTGCCGCTTCCTAGACAGCTCAATAAGTCTTCTTCGTCTTCACTCTCACTGGCTATTCTCCATCGCAGTTAATTTCACACAACAGGATTTCAAATTGTAAATATAAAAACACATTTGATATTTACGATTCAAAATCGGGGAGACTCCGATTCAATAGGTAACATTAAGATTATGTCTACAAACCCCTCAGACCTCAGAAATATTTGCGCGGATAATTGGTTCAGACCAATCGGATTGAACCATGATGCAACCTCCTCTAACATCACTCGACCCATTAGCTAGTTCTCTGTTGCCATCTTTCAGAAGTAGACCATTTATATTGTTTGTTAAAGTGATGTTGGACTTCGGCTCCTTGGTGTATCAAAATCAGGATGGATGGTTAGCCATGCATGACTTTGTCTTTTGAGGGTTGAGGTTAGGTAACTAAAACACCTGGTTTTACATTAGGTAAAGAGTGTGGTCTTGGTTAAATATTGAAAAAGATGACTCGGTGATAAGGCAAAATTGCAATACTTTGCAGATATGCAGTATCAATACTTAATCAGTATGTTGATGTATAAACATCCTACATAACGTGTTGGCCAATGCAAAGTACTTATACTTAACACCAATATATACACACACCTTGTGACCTTGTCACAAGATCTCTGACGTAATTGCTGACGTAATCTGCACTCTGCGCATGCGTTGGCGTCTGTAGCCACCTGTCGGAAGCTCCGTCTTAAACCGGACTCTTATCCAGTTTTAATCCACTCTTTTTTCGTTACATTTTTTATATCCTTTTTATTTAACTTAACTTTATTTAAGTTTTACGTGGGTTAAGGATTTTAGTCATCCGACATGGATTTTAAGATAGATGACCGTAAAAACGCGATCAACGCTACTGATCGCAACAAAGCTCCGGTGACTATGCTAGCCGAGATAACTCTGCCCCATGAGGACTGCACACTCCTTAAGAAAGCGAACAAGAAGATTGCTGACCTTATGGAAGACATCCGACGACTTTCAGAGGAACTCAAAGAGAAAGATTCCCTGCTGACTGGCTTTATGGATGTGGCTTCAGTACAAGCCAAACAGATTGTTTCTCTTAGCACA
>NC_060165.1:5248604-5308497 GCF_021292245.1 Micropterus dolomieu | reverse complement strand
TGCAACAGCCTTTTCACCTGTTTAACCCAAAAATCTATTGATCAACTCCAGACTGTCCAGAACTCAGCTGCCAGGCTTTTAACCAGAACAAAGAAATATGACCACATTACTCCTATTTTAGCTTCATTACACTGGCTCCCAGTATGTTTTAGAATTGACTTTAAAATTCTATTGATCACTTTTAAAGCTCTTCATGGCCTCTCGCCTTGTTATATTTCTGACCTTTTAGTCCCATACGCACCAGCACGTACCTTGAGATCCTCGGGCAGAGGTCTGTTGTCTGTTCCAGAGTCTCGACTGAAAACTAAAGGGGACAGAGCGTTTGCTGTCAGGGCCCCGAGGCTCTGGAACAGCCTGCCCGAGGAAATCAAGGCGGCGGAGTCAGTGAACTCTTTTAAGTCCCTTCTTAAAACATATTTTTATAGGAGAGCTTTTCCCGATATTATTTTACTTTATTTTATCCCTTTTATTTTATTGTATTTTACTAATTTTATATAAAATTTTCATGCTCTTATCTTTTTTTTTTTTTTTTTTGTATTATTCTTTACACTTGTTAAAGCACTTTGTAACTTGTTTTTGAAAAGTGCTCTACAAATAAGGATTATTATTATTATTATTATTATAAGTAATTATATTGGTGTTGCTGCACAATATTTGAAAATCTGCAGGATTCATGCATGAAAGGGACTTCCTGGGACTGTGCTACATAAAGTGACCTTCAGCTTGAACTTCAAGCACTCTTACTGGCAACACAGACAAAAGAGCACCTTACTGGCTTTTTCTTCCAAAATGATGAAGAGAGATATCAGCCCTTCAAATATTTTCAGCTTGACCATCAATTGTCTGCAGCTCAGCGTGTCATCAGGCCAAAGTGTGTCTGCTGAAACTGTATTTTAAAACTCTTACAAGGTGCCACCTTGTGCTCTCTTTATTGTTGCACCCTTTTCAAGTAAGTGTGAGTTTTGGGAGACATTGTGATGGAGTAAATGATAGCTAATAGGACACTGGGAAAGCTCCCACTAGACATTTTTGTAAGCAATACACAGCCTTTTCATCCGCTGAAAGCAGGAGGGCTCTTGCTGCTCTAGAGCCGTGTAGAGGATAAGTGTTTCTGTTTGGCCCATGCTCAATGAGAATATGCCTTTGCTTCTGGAGGCCTTTTAAGTGGTTGATGTGGTTTCATTCCATCTTTTTCTTCTTATTTGGAGAGGTTAGTTATTTCCTGAGTCACAGGGGACTTTGGAAGAGATGAAGGAGAGATTCTAGCATGGCTGGGTAATGCAAAGCAGAATTCTGTGTGATCATTTAAGGACTATATATTCTGTATTTACCTCAGACAAACCCTTGAAAAAACATGTCAAGCCAGGGTCTCTTTTTACAACTCCACAGGTGGTTGTGTCTTTGCTTCCACTGCTGCCCTTGACTTCATTGTGTAAGCTTGGTTTTAATTCCTTTGCTTGACATCCATTTAGTTCTGAGTTCTCAATTAAGTTTTCAAACAACTGTCCCACTTTTATGTTTTATTTTATAGCCCAGTATTTATTACACAGTCTGCCATTTTTTTGCAGCCAGAAAGGATAGGCAACACACTAAACTTAAAGCCTTTCCCTCACCCTAGGCCTCGCCTTATGGTCAGAGAACAAGTGTGTACCCCTCGCTGACCCAGCACAAATGAGTGTATAAGTGGACTAATGAAATCAACCCTGTTTTTAAGAAAATTGCACCCACTGAGATCAAGCAGAAGGACTTTATTGTGGTGTAGAGGTTATACTGTAGGTTTCCTGCTAGCACTACAACCAAGCAGACCCTGTTCTGCTAAGGTCTCAGCGGCAGTGGAAAGAGGCTTTAACGACCTGTAGTGAAGACCCCTCACTGTAACCCATTATCAACTGCAGGAAATGCATATTTCAGAGCTTTACACCTTTTTTTAAAGGCTGGTACCGGTAGACTGAACTTCCTGTAGATAATTATCACATTTCGTAGTAAAACTTTTTTTGGTTAGTTGGTTTTGATTATTTTTTGTGCTAAGGGGTTAATAGAGTCTGAGTAGGTGGAGCATTAACAGGACTAAGAGTCTACAGCCACACTTGTGGCTCTGCTGAATATGCGCAAAGCGGTGCTTGGGGAAAAAAAGCATTGTTGCACAATTTTAGTTTAGAGTGTTAGCATGCAAACATACACTAATTAGCACTTAACACAAAGTACAGCTGAGGCTGACAGTAATGTCATTAGTTTTTAGCAGGTATTTGGTCAATAAACCAAATTAATTGACAATTTAATAATCTGGCCTGATGGTGGCACTAAATTATAGGTTAAAGTATCACCAGTTATTTGGATTCATCCTCAGGAATACATGAATGTCTGTGCAAAATTTTATAATTAGTCTTGACCAAAGTTGTATATTGACAGGCTGACATTGCCATTGGCACTTGAGTTTATGGGAACATGAACATCTGTGCCAAATTTTGTGGTAATCCATCCAATAGTTGTTAAAACATCACCAAAAACATAAGGGTTCATCATCTGGAAACCATGAATGTCTGTTCAAACTTTCTGCCAATCCATCTTGTTAATGTTGAGATAGATAAGTGAAAACTTTGACCTGCTGGTGGCGGTAGATGAAGAGTCAGGGGGATTACCAAAGTCATTAGAATTAATTCTCTGGGACCCTAAAATATGTACGAAATTTCATGGCAATCCATTCTATAGTTGTTGGATTAAATGCAGAGGTTGTATTGTACTCATTTTCAAATCTATTTAGGGGTTGTACCAGAACAGGTTTACATAGTTTAATTTTTTTTAAAACAAACATGTCATACTGCACATTGCATCTTGTCTCTAAATGATCTTTGTTGGGAGTTGCACATGCGCAGTTCCTAGTTAAGGACAACTAGCCAATCAGAAGCAGAGAAGGGCGGGTCAGTGAGAAGCCGGTAAACACGGCTTTGGTTCAGCTGTAGGCTACATGTTGCCGACCAGCTTAGCAACATAGACTGGAGCAAGAGTTTCAGAGTGGTGAGTTATTAATCTGTAACAAAAGTATCTTTCATCCATAAAGTTTTAACTGAGATCTGTCTCTACGTCACAGTAACAACTTTATATCCATTGACTGCCTGGAGGGAAGCTAGTGTTTGGAAGGGAGAGGGGAGGTGTGCTGCAGCTCACTGTTTTTCCACCGGTGAAACATTATTTTCTTTTCTTGTGTTGAAGAAATGGCTTGTTTCATTATGCCGTATAACCTTCCTTAGGGAGAACCACAACTCTCTTCAACAAAATGAGTTTCTCTGGAACTTTGGTTTACTGCCTCCCACCAGAGAGATGCAAGGGGACTTCTAGAGAGGTTATTACAATAAGCAGCCTCTGTTAGGAAAAAAAAGTGTTTTATTCCCACCCATTGTAAAAAGATAATAAAGACTTCACATGCCAACCAACAGAATCTGGAAACCTCTGAGCTGATTCAATTAGACATGAGAGGACAGGCATGGCCATCTAATTCATACACAGGACATGCAGAGTAATCTTTGAGAATAAGGCAGACAAAGGCAGCGAGGGCTAGATGAGTTGACAGGTAATGATCACTGAGCGAAGGGAGTGATGAAATGTAGCAGCAAAAGTG
Organism: Micropterus dolomieu; assembly: GCF_021292245.1. Lineage (NCBI taxonomy): Eukaryota > Metazoa > Chordata > Actinopteri > Centrarchiformes > Centrarchidae > Micropterus > Micropterus dolomieu. The sequence goes on along the minus strand of NC_060165.1, from coordinate 5,304,881 downwards.
ATAGACAGAGTAACCCAATAGCCCATATATTTACAGACCCACTTTAAAGTTCCAGGCCTTGTGAGTCACTTTGCTGTTTTTAGTGCTGTAGTGGGGGGCACTGAATTTAGAGCTGTTGGTCAGTGTGTCAGGCTTTCAGACTATTTCTGCTGAGAGGTCAAGGGCACAATCACCTCCTTAAAAGCGGAGCAGATGCTAAATGGGGCCTGGGCAAGCACAGGTCCTAATAACCAGCAGCAGAAATGTTCTGCTAGAATAATGGAGGCTTTGCTTGAACGAATTGGTATGGGACTCCAGAAAAACGCAATCAGATAAAATGAGTTTAATAAAACATTGTTGACATGTTGATTATTAAATCAAGACGAAGATGAACTTAATGGTGAACTAAGTGAGTGAAGGGCAACGACACCCCAGTGATGTCAATATCTGTGCCTGTTGTGTTCTATGTAAGCATGCACACTGGGAGCATAAAGATACACCACAAAGTGCCCTGTTTCTCAGAGTTGACACCTGTCCGGTAAAAACACAGCTGCTAACATTTTGGAGGTACGAGGTTTTCACAGGACAGCAACATTTTGCCCTCCAGATCGTGACATGCTAAAGTAGTAACCTTGACTACTTACAAAAGTGTCTGGTGTGTGCGCTACCGGTGTCAAATGGGACACATCACCTGATGCAATGCTTCGCACTGCAGCTGATGTGTTTCTCCCTTAAGACTTTACAGATGTTCTTTGCATGCCATGAAAAAAACTGGCATTCATTTACAAACTTTGAGGGAATCTTGGGTTCCTCCTGCAGAGTCAAAATCAAGTGTAAAATAAAAGCATCACGCATAGTTTGGAACTTAACTGCAATTTTAACCCCGGCCTTGTGAGACAATTTTAGCTGATTATTCAATTTGGCAAGAAGTTATTCAGTACAGAGCACTGCTGTAGTCAAGGCTGTCATATAAGCCATGTTCTGTATACCCTGATGGTCGGGAGGCAAATCCCTCTCTGGAGTTTTTATTCTCCCACAATCCCCTTTGATGCCCTAATGACTGCCTTCACTGCCATAGTGAAAGCTTGAGATTGAGAAACTGTACACCCCGTCATGATACCAACATGGTAAATTCCATTGCTGTGAAATATAATAGTATGTCTTGGAAATATATTTTTTTTCTTAAAGATATTTGGTACTGTGAAGACACGAAAAGCTACCCACACAGGCTTGGGTTGCGCTGGAGCCAAATGAATTTTCCAGGTCTAGAGATTAGCAATACAACAGGGAGATCCCTCTTCTGGTGCTCCACTGATTCAATTAAGAGTTTAATCAGGCCTTGAATTGCATATTGTTTATTCTTCTTACCTTCTGCTGAGAGCCCTTGTACATTCACTCCTCTGGCGTCCAGGAAACTGAGGCAGGCGTCCACATTCTCGATCTGTCGAGAAGACGGCAGACAATCAGCACAAAGGACAGACACAGCAAGAATGTGACAATACTTAACATTCAATGAGCCTAAATGTCTCGGGGCAGAGGGCTCAGAGGACGGGGATGATCAGCGTTATTACCCATAAAGCACGTCATTGTGTGGTTATTACCCGACCCCCGCTCAACCCTGGGACCCGGCTGCATGACATAGTGACCGCAGTATGTCGCCACCTACACAGCCCGGGGTGCAGCCCGCTTAAGCACGTCACACACAAGCTCATATGCATGCACGTCGGCAGTAATGCGATCACACAGACACTAGAGGCAAATTAACAGTAAATTCCCATCTATACACACACATCCGGGGACACTGTAGATAGAATCAAACACACACACACACACACAAACACAGGGTGTGTAGCTCAGTGTGGCCCACTTGAGGCCTTTCACAACATGTCAAGAACTGCCATCTCTGCCAACTGGTATCAGTTTCACAAAGGCCCACTAAAGTTGCAGTTATTGGGGGGATTTTTGCATTCCTTGACAGTGGCTAAAGAGTGGCTTCATTAGCATGGTGGCCAGCCGCCAACGCCCCTCAGGAGGTCTGTTGTGATGAGGTCAGAGGTTGCAGTGCTCTGCTTCAGCGCAGTGTGCCAGGGCCACACAAAGGGCAGACTGGGCAAATCAGCCAGACGTCCAGCAGGCAGTGATGATTCATGAGCTGTAACTGCTTAACTAGCGCTGTAACTAAAGCGTTCCCTCGCTCTCGTCATAATGCTCTCTCATGCAGTGTCCCAGTATATCTTTATTAGCAAGAGGGATATTTTGTAGAACCATATAATGAGTCATATCTGCACATAGGCCATTTGGATACTTGCTGATTCTTCTCTTGCTCCCACTGAGCTGAACTTGATTGTCCTCAGTGGCTTAATAATGTATTTCTGTGACATTTATTCAACTGAGAGAAACAGCCCTCTCTTAATGGTGCAGAAAGCAGAACATGGTTCATTTAGTAACGTTTGTTAGCTCATGAACATGCATATTTTGTAGTTTCAACAAACTTTTATGTTGAGATCTTTTTGGTTTAAGAATATAAATCCAGTCGTTTATGCACTCTGAAGTTTGCTGTATTTGAACTGAGAAGAAGCTAACTCAGCCCATTCGACATGATAAATGTCTGAAGAATGACATGCACATTACGGCAACTGTATAGAGATAATTATTATAGTGTATGTTTGCATCCAATACCTTTATTCATAAAATACACAACATACAATCAAGCAATTCCGGCCTGATCCCTAGTAAAACCTAAGTCACTGACTGGTAGTTCCATCCATCCATCCATCGTCAACCGCTTATCCTGCATACAGGGTCGCTGACATCAGGCGGGCTACACACTGGACGCCAATCCATCGCAGGACCACACATAAACAAACAAACAACCAGTCACACTCACGGGGAGAACATGCAAACTCCACACAGAAAGGCCGGGGCAACCGGGGTTTGAACCCACGACCTTCTTGCTATGAGGTCACAGCGCTATTCACCGGACCACCATGCCGCCCTTGACTGGTAGTTGTAGTGCAAAAAGGTCAGTTCAAACATAAATGAGTAGTTAAAGTGGTCGTATTATGCCTATTTTCAGGTTAATATTTATATTCAGGGATTGTACCAGAACAGGTTTACATGGTTTAATTGTGATACTGCACATTGCTGCAGCTCTGTGCTCTGTTTTAGCTATGGAGTGAAGCATATCACTTCTACAAGATCTTTGTTGGGAGATGCACATGCACTTTAAATAGTTAGGGACTACTAGCAGAGTAGGGCGGGTCCTAACAAGCCGGTAACCACTGCTTTGGACGGGAGCAAGAGTTTCAGAGTGGTAAGTTTTTAATCTGTAACAAATTGATCTTTTTTAAGAGGAGTGTTTTCTGTGTGAAATGGTAACTCCCTTTGGGGTGGCTTTTTCATTTTGCAAACCTATTACATGCACAGAAAAGATATATAACATAATATAGGAAAGGGAAAAAGCCAAAATATCACCTCTATAATATAATATCATCACAAATACAAAGGATCTGAATGACACATTTTGTTGGTGTAGTTCACAACATTAAAAAAGTATCAACAGCTTTTCGGAAACACTGTTTTGGTTTTAGAAGAAATAATCCATATGAAATTGTTCAGTGAATTATCCAGAGCTCAGTCAGCCTCACTCACATGGAATAGATTATATGTCAATGTTGTACAGTGTACAGAGACTCTGACCTTTCCACTCCCCACAAGGAAGCACCAAGCTCAGCACAAAAGGGAGTGGGGAGTGCTAATACTAACAGCCCCGCATAGAAAGGTTGACTAAGAGACTACAGGTGGATGTTGAGGTGGAGGTGGGGCTTTTGAGATGCTATTTGAACAACGGCAGCAGAAATGGCAGTAGCAGCAAGTGGAGACTGTCCTCACTATGAAAAGCAACGGCATCAGTTCCTTCAGAAAGTGCCCCGAAACTACATCTGTTTACGTTCAAATTACAGAGTCCTCTAGCGTTGCCATACAGCAACAAAGTCTCTGTAGAGAGGAGGTTGGGTGGAACGACTGGTCAACAAAACAATTTCCTTCCAAAATCATTTAAAAAAATCTTTTGGTAGTTTTTTAAAGGAATATCACTATTGTCCCCTAATCTTAACAACTTGCTATTTAATGTCACTACGGCAACAAAAGCCCACCCAACCCTAACGCAACCAAAACCATGATATTTCCCTAAACCTAGTCAAACCTTAACTATAACATTGACACATATAACACAAGTTAATTTTTTTGGGATTTATAATGACTTCGTCCTGGTGATAGAGGTGTCAGATCATTCTGCAGGGCATGGACACGGCAGCAAAAGAGTGAGCAGGACACTAAGTACACCATCATGTTTAAAAGGGCTTGTCGGATTCATATTGCAGCGAGAGGAGCATGCAATGTGAGCGTGATGGCAGATTTGAGCTGCACCTTTGAGAGCACCTCCCCCGCTGTCACTTTCTCTCCACAGACTGATGTGTTTACACTGGTTGTATCAACACGGAGCCCTGTGGGACAAGAAGTCACATACAGGGCTTCTCCATCTGCCTGACACAACTCACAACCTCCCACTTCCCAATGCCACACACATTCCCACAGCAGGCACCAAACTCCCTCACATGTGGGCTTCCATACCCTCTTCAAACATGCTGCACACACAGACTGACACATGTGCAGCCGGCGTGCCAGCTTGTTACCCCACACACGCTCTCAGAAGTTTGTATGTGGACAGACATGTGCAGTGCAGTGTTTGCAAATGCTCATTAGCGCAGTCTTAATTAGAATGATCATAGGGATGATGTGGGATGTAGCGGTTCTCAAACTTTGCCAAAATGAACAGCCGATAGGCACGGATAATCTGTAATAAGCAATATTTGCATGATAACAGTTATTTTTTGTTGAGGGACAACTAAATAAGGCTTGGAAGGCCTTGCTGTAGCATTTTGCATCTGTTGCACAGGCAGCGTGTGGGTTCATCTGTGTGTTTGAAGGCTGGTTTAATAGCTGACAAAGACAAAAAGGAGTGAACTCATAAACACACAGTAAATCCCTCTAGTTGGAGACAGATCTCTGTCTTTTACAGGCATCACCAATGCAACCCGTGCCTTCTTCCTCCAAGCCTTCAAGTGATACTCCAAACAGAAATTCTGAGGCTTTCAGATGAAACCGCTGTTTGTTTTTAGTCGGCATTAACTCTAAAATGACGTAAACAAGCAGAATAATGATTGAAGGCGTTGATGACGGCTGGGGCATTAATGTTCCACAGGGTTCTGGCGATGTTTAACTGCTAGTTTGGTGGGCGGTTTGGCTTTGCGGCATCCTGTAACAGCTTCTTGAGAAACCAACATCATTTAATTTTCCAATGCAGGCTGGCATCAGACAGATCCACATAAGCCATTAAAAGCAATTTGGAAAAGGGCATTTTGATGAGGCACAATTCACCCAATCATGAAGTACTTAGAGCAGGGAAAAAGGAGCACAATTTTAGGAGTGACAGGACGGCACATGTGCAACATGTACTGTGGGAATGAAAACCTGCCACTACGCCTGGAAGAATAATGAGGGGGAGCTGTTAAGTTTCTGTAATAATCGGCTTCAATTAAGCAATGTTTCATTTACAGAACCACACTACAAATCAAAATATCTTGTTCCAAATGACACAGTCAGCAGAGCGGAGAAAAGCTCGTACCATAGCTGTACAGAGTACAAAACTGCATTTCCTGCTTCAACCTGCCCCTCGCTGTCTCGTCTTAAATCACTGATAAGTTAGCATTTATGCTCCAGGTGGAGACTGAGGGAAAAGATTATACCTTATATCCATTACTATCCTGTACAGCACACAAGTCTTAAAAGACAGATTGAAAGTGCTCTATATTGGTATAGAACGTAAAGCAGTGATGTCCTTGTAACCTCTGGTGTTTGAAATGATGAGCCCTTCAGATTTTCAAGAAATCAGAGACTATTTATTCTTCAATGGCTATTCAATGTATTTGCATTCTGTAATTATCTGTCTTTATAGTAGCTTTCACGGTTAGTGGCTGAGTCCGCCAACTGGATTCAAATTGTCTGCTACACATGAAGGATTCACAGAACAATGCATGCATAGAATCCAGTGTTACTGTTAATGTTTCTCATTGATGTCAGAATCCGTGTTTATTGTTCACTGTCATAATGCTAACTCAACAGTTTCCACTGCTGCTGCATCACATTAAAAGCATTCAATAGGTAAAAAATTTATTGTGAAGCAGTCGCAGGAAACGCAAAGTTTTTCCTGTATTTGTCACAGAGGTTGGCACTGACAGCGATGGTTTGTCAAGAATGCGCAAAACAAACCATCTCCATGACAACTGAGTAACTCCATCCACTGAGGAAGGCTACAAGATGTGTTTTCAAGCTTTAGAAACACCATGGAAGTGGACTGTGATGAGATGTTTTTGTTCAAATTGCTAAATCCAAGGTCAAGAAGGAACCTCTTAACTGCAATTGGTTAAAAGATCATCCCAGTGTTTTTGGAAATGGTAGCTGCTTTATTATCAAATGTCCTATAGAGTTAATTTATTTGAATGTGTATTTCTTCTGTTCCAAGACTTTAACAATTAGCAAACAAAAATCTATCTGAACTTTAACTACATTACTGTTTAATGATATAGTATTCCAGCACCTCCTGGGGGATCCTGAGGTGTTCTCAGGCGAGTTCTGGGTCTACCCTGGGTCTCCTCCCAATTGGACGTGCCCAGAAAACCCCTGAAGGAAGGTGCCCAATGAAGCATCCTAATCAGATGCCCGAACCACCTCAGCTGACTCCTTTTGACGCAAAGGAGCAGTGGTTCTACTCCGAGCTCCCTCTGGATGTCTGAGCTTCTCACCCAGTCTCTTAGGCTGAGCCCAGCCTACAGAAGAAATTAATTTTAACTGTCTACAGTGTCATTCTTTCTGTCACTACCCTACAGCTCATGAACATAGGTGAGGGTTGGAATGTAGATCGACTGGTAAATGAAAAGCTTTGCCTTCCGGCTCAGTTCTCTTTTCCCCACAGTGGTCTGGTACAACCGCACCAATCCGCCTGTCCATCTCAAGCTCCATTTTACTGTCACTTGTGAACAAGATCCCAAGATATTTTCTCTCTATTTCTTAGGGTAGCAACTCACTTTCAACTCAGAGGGAGCAATTTGCCTTGCACTTTTTTGAGTAAAAGAAGCTGAACTGCTGTACATTGTCCGGTTATGGTTCTACTAGCAGTCAACAAGACAAGGGTAGTGTATATTGGCTTTAATTTGCTTTGCCACATTATGGCACGTTTTCTTTCTTACATTAAAAGACAAGTGAACTCTGTCCTTCTGAACTTTTAATACAGCATGGAAACGATCACATGTAAAAGAGTTCCTTGTAAAAACATGACACATCCAAAGCATTAAATCTCTACAGCAAAGTTGTGGCATTTCTACAGTACTTCAGTGTATTTTTACACACTTTCCACTCCTGATAAAAAGTGAGACTTGGTGAGACACAAAATGAGACACTGGCTACATCTGCATGCTTGCAGCTTAATTTGTTCACGTCCCTTCTCACTTCTAAAAAGTGTGCAGGGGCACGTTGGGCCTCTTTAAAGGTATCAAGTGACTGATGAATGATGGCTAGAATTGGAAAGCGTTATCCCTTAGATGCAACTGTCAAATGTAAATGGCCCAACACCTTAATTACCACTTCCTACGGGAAAGAAAACCTTCAAGACAGGACTGGAAAACCAGGCGTTTGCGCTTTACAGCACGTAAGCACAGCTCAATAATTGAAGGGTTTTAACCCAAAATACTACATATTCACTGGAAAATCCGTGCCACCTTAAATCCCTAAGTCAGCATTTCAAAAACTCAGATGACTCGATCTTCACAAACAGAGCTATTTTGTGAGTACATTTTGGGATGACTCAGTTCACTTCTAGTTTTACTTTCCTATCCGTTTTACTTTCAACACAGTGGTTATTTTCAGAATGCTGTCAATGTTTATTAATTTATTTTACCCCCTTATGAAAGTTATGCTCAAATCTTGTTCTGGTGGTTGGAACCTGAATCGCCAGTGAGGTCAGGGACAGACGTTAGAGGCTCTGGGTTATTTGTGTTCCTCAAGGAAACTGAAACAGCAAAAGAGCTGATTAGCTTTTGAAGCATCTCTTTAGATTTTTCTTTTGCTGTAGGCAGAAATCAAAGTCTAGCAATGAGTCAAGGGAACCCAGATAAATCAAATAGAAATCCTTCACGTACAAACCACTGTCTCATCATTTTAAGTTGTTTTTTTCTGCCGGCAGATCAAAATAAATACCAGCTAAACCTATTAAAAATTTGCTTTGCTTCAGACACCCGTGTATCATAGTTAGAGTTAGAATGTTGAGAAGATGAAAACACACTTTTTTTGTACCTATAAATTCCACTTGAAACTTAATGAGAGCAGAGCCCATCACTCATGCTGAGGCGACACATAACTGGGATGCTTTTCACCGCCAGAATATACTTTATAAATCATTGTTGTTGAGCTGAGCTGCTTTGAAATCCAAACATTTACATGCAGACAAAGCCAAATCCCTCTGCTCATTGCAGCTGAGTTGTAGCCCAAAGGTTTTGATAACAGAAGGCGAGAATTAGCTGTGTCTTTTTTTCCCATGAATAGCCAAGACCTGAAGGACATGGCAGCTTAGAATACTTTACTACACCGGCAGAATCTGAAGCCACTCAGCCTTCGTTTTACCAAACAACTCACTTCTCTCATTGTCTGTCGCCTTGCAGTCAACTCTTTTCTTCAGAGTCGGGGTCTGACACTTGTGCTTCCACTGGTCTCGTCCCAAACACTCCACTGATTCCTCTTTCACCCTGCCCTATCATTCACAATGCGTCCAAAGCAGACAGCTGCTGACAGACGATGAATCAGAACGGATCAAATGGGACAGAGTATCAGAGCAGGTGACGGACAGAGGGGAAACCGGGTTAAGGAACCTGTCTCATAATCCAGGGTTCATCGCTTCTCATGTCAAAATCCAAAGTAAAGAAACTTTTTCTCATCTGGCATGGGCTAAAGAAATGTTATATGTAATATTGATCACGGGGGCAGTCCCCATGATCCCTTGCCCTGACTGAAATCTTTCACGGATGACAGCCGAGGACCTGTCTTTCCTAAAATCTTTTTTATTTTTTTTATTTTTTAGAAACACTGTGAGTGTAAACTTCACACATCCAGATTTATCTCGCTTGCTCAGGCTCACAAAGTCAATGTTTGCATTCATAGCAGCCTAAACGATATGAAACTGTACCCCATAAAACTCTTTCTAGCGCAAGAAAACCAAACTAAAATGATTCAATTCAAGTAGCCGAGGCTTCGGAGACAAAACAGGCTCCAAGCTGATTTTTATCACATCATACCTCATATTCGTGTAAATAAAACTATCATTTTCTTTAAGGATTTTACTGGCTGTGACGTTCCTAGTTCTTTAAGAAACTACTGTACTAGCCAAGTCAGCATATAAACACACATGATGTATAATCAACAGGATCTGCATGGCAACACAAGCCTATATCCATGGATGTCTCAATTATATATGGTGGTTCAATTTCAAATGTTTACAGCATCAAATAACTTGGAGGGCCTCCATGTGGCTTTGCGCATCTGCTGCACAGACAGGCTGTGTGTCCACATGTGTCTGTAGGCTATGTGTGAACGAGTGGCTGAGAAAGAGAGAGAGAGAGAGAGAGAGAGAGAGAGAGAGAGAGAGAGAGAGAGAGAGAGTGTGTCAAACAAAGATGTTTCATGCATGACAAAGACCAACGAGTGAGCTTATCAGTATCCAGGTTAATCTCTTTAAATCCTATTTCACTGCTCAAGTCTCATTATCACATCTGTTGATGATGCCATCACAAAAAAATAGCATAAGGATGCAAAGCACACGCGAAAAGCCCTTTTCTCTCTCTGTTCTCCATTTTACTTTCTGTCATTTTGGACAAATTTTAGCCTGGGAATTATGCGTAATTCCACAACAGCAAAATGGTGAAAGAACAATAGCAGCGTTATCAGTGTCATTGTAAAAAATGTGTGCCATCATGGAGTTTGACTTCAGAAATGGCCGATTTAGTGATGCACTTGTGTGAGATTGAGGAAGTCGAAGCAGCAGTCTGTCAGACGGTCCCTGAGTCCCTGCCAGGTGAGTGTCCACATACAGAGCTGTAAGAAAGGCTTTAGGACTCTAGGTCTCTAGTCTAGAACACTGAGATGCAGCTGGAAACCTAATCTTGGGTTACCTCATCTCAGTTGATGCATTTGTAAGTAAATATATAACAAACAGCTGAATGAAAGTATAGAGGCGTTTTAATTAATCTTCATACCAGGGTGCATTAAAGTACGCAGCAGAGCAGGATAAATGAGTGGAGGATGTTTTTCTGGGTCCATGGTAATTATTTCTAGATGACTTTAAAGCTGACACTAGCCGGCTGGGAATGACTCGACTGTCTTCTGTCTGTTTGTCACGTACACACTGTTACAGTCCTGTTCTGCGTAGGTAAACATCACCACCATGATGGACAGCATTACTGTTGACAGGCGACAAATTAGGCTCACAGTCCTGTCTGAGGCTGTTTCTCCCGAAAGGGTCAATGAGGTTAAACTGCTGAGTGAACGCATGTTTGCTTAACCTGCTGCCCAGCCATAATGCAAGGTGAAAAATACCTCCACCGCCCTGCTCCCTCCTTTTAACAGTGTTAACAGTGTTTGTTAACTGAATATTGGTTTGAGAGAAGAGACACTTTTGGTCATCTCGTAAGATTGAAGGTATATGTGGGGAAATATTAGTTAAATGACCAGATCACGAAGTACACAAACCTGCTATGAGGCATTAAAGTCAGGGAAATTAAGAAGGGGGTGATGTGCAGGTAAAATCATGAGAAAAATAACAGATTGTCTTATTACTCTTACTCTTATTTTTTGTCTTCTGTTAAGGTCGTGAATGGAGAGCTTCTGTAAATTGACATTATAACCTTTACAATTTGCTGCAGTAGTCTTAAGGCAACTGCTTTCACTGAGCATTTCCATTGTCTGAGGTTGTCTCACTGTTGTCTTTCTTGCTGACTGCTCTAGTCTGGCTATAGGCTCTCACCCTCTGTGTGTGTCCGATAAAACAGTGCTGCAGATTTTACAGCAGCTTTTCCCAGGTGTTAAATGTCAGTTGCAGTTTTTCTCTGCTGCATTGGTCAGTCAGCAGTGGGTGCAGCAGCTATTTACATTCCCTCCTGTCGTCCTTCAGTAAGTAAGGACAAACACAATTTGGCTGTTTAGCACCTGAAAGTGTAGCAAATCCTAGGTAAATATCCCCTTTAATTCAACAGTAAAATTAGTGAGTAGTAGAAATCTAAACCAGACATGAACTTTGACTTTTTAAAACACACATTTGCTGTTGTTTTCACTTCATAGGGCAGTGCAAACTACAGGCCCCTTTTTGTTCATGCACTGATGAATGAGGGTGACGCAGCGATCACTTGCAGCCTTGCCATGTCACGCGGCGGGTGGCTGAAGAGGGTGCCAGGCGGGTCGGGTTCACTAAGGTCAGGGAGGCGGGAGAAGCACAAGCCACAGTGGCCACTTGTGAATGAGCTCCTAATGGGTCCTTAGGAAAATTCTGAACAATATCATAGGAGGAAGAGTGACAGAGGATGAAGAAAGAAAGATACTGCAGCCTTCCTCACACATGCTTAATTCTAAGGAGCAAAGGACAGAGGGAATTTGTGAAAAGACAGACTGATTTATACTTTATTACGTACTCCAAAGCAGCAAGAGAAGGTTCGGTATCGTTAAGAGAGACTGCAGCTGGTACCTCACAGTCAAGCAAACTGAGCAGGATCAAAGGTTACGAGTCCTTCACAGCGCCCGTTTTTAACAAGCAAGCTCTTTGCTCCCTTAACAGAACATCTGTCGATGTCGTTCAGTTATAATGAGTGATTAAAAGCTTCCAATTGAGCTACAAGTGAGCCTGTAACGAGCCCCTGGGTGCTCTGTTCATGCAGCTAAACTGGCCAACATACGAGAGGGTCAACCCGTGCACCAGAACACACACTCTCTTGCAATAAATAAACCGGCACTTGCAGAGAAAGCAAAGAGGAACAAAGCAAAAGGCGATGGACCCAAAAGAACCTTCACATGAACAAAGAGATTGATGTTCACACAGTGTGAGGGCAGTGGTGCTTTAACACAACTACAGCTCATCTGATTTGCATGGATCACACTCCAAGTCCTTGGTACTGACTTCTAGACATCCCAATTTTGGGCATCACATATTCATCATGGTCCCCTTTCAACACCTATTATAATGAAACACACTGACACAAGATATTTTGTTTCTTTGACACACGCTACTGTGTTGAAAGCAAGACAAATGTGTGTTGGTCCAAACAACATACACTGATGCATTGAAAATGATCTTTTCAATGTGCAGATGAAATATTAAGACGGATAAACACCAAATGTTCTCTTTGCCAGATTTCCCATCTGACAAGAGATTTGAACTTAAAAGCTTCTGATAAGAAGCTCACCATCTAGGCATCCACACTGTGAACAAGAAGAGACGATAAATTATACCCCCGTATAGATATAGCCATCTGCCTCTGCCCTCTTTAGGCCACTATCTGCCAATTGCTGGGCATCCACAATGACCTCAGGGATGTGTCAGAAGCCCGCGGTTCCCATCATCCATTTGTCGGTGTATTTCCAGACCAAATGACACGCATAATAGGTGAGTCGCCTGACAGCCAGGTTATACTCAAATTAACAACCCGAAGAGTAGTGTAACACAGATGCCGCTTTGGCCTTGCGGGAACTTGGGCCAGGAACATAAATTAGGAACACAATCAATTAGAAGCAGAGATTAATAGCGAGCTGTGTTGATGATGAAGCGCCAGGCTGGTGAAGATGATACCACTGAGTGGCTCGTGCCGTTAGTCCTCTTGTCTGGTTGGTGTGCAGACTGCCAACAGATGGGGCCCAGATGAGACTGGTGGGCTTTTATAGTCTCCAAGAAACCCTAGACTCAACTAGGCCCTCAAAGGCAGCACATCAAGTCCAAACCTGCTTCTATGGACAAAATACTGACTTTTCTGGTAGGCTATATGTGGAAATTACTTATCACTTTGCTGATTCAAATGAGTTTGTTAACTTTAGTAAAGTTTATGGCCAATGACAATGAAGTTTGTTTGTAGTCTGTAGCCTGCTTGACACACCTCTGAAAGAGCCGTCAGAAAACGTGATTCCCCTAAATTTCCTCTGCCTGGAGATACTGGGGTAATGAAAAGAAGCGTCCGTATGATGGATGCGGATCAAACCCTGGAACACACACACTGCAGAGCATGCTTTATTTTGAGCATGTCAATTTGTTGATGAGGGGGAAAAAAAAATTCTCCCAATGTGGGACTGAACACACAACCTTCTAGGTGAGTGTCTTTACCAACTGAGCTAACCAAACAACATAACACACAGTGTAAATATTATGTCTTATGTTCTCACCCACCGTCTAATGGATAAAACAAATTGCTCCGATGCAAAACTTATTGGCCGACCCTTGCTGTATGTTATTACTTCTTCCTCTTCTTCAAACGTATTTAACATAGAAGAAGAATGTAGTGACGAAACGCACTCTGTAGAGCAGTTTGTGGTTTGGGGCTACTGTAGAAACATGGTGGCGCAACATGGCGACATCCATGTAAGGGGGGACCCGCGGTTATGTAGATAGAAATGACTCATTCTAAGGTAATAAAAACATAACAGTTCATTATGTAATGTCTTTATACACCCCTGAAAACATAGTTATGGATCTTATATTGCATTTCTGTCAATAGATCCTCAGAAATATTACACACTGGACCTTTAAATATTTAATGATCTGAAGAATGTGTTTTACAATAACAAGCGTCTCTTTTCATGCTGTGAGGAATCACAGCATTTTCTCTTCAGCTATTAGCAAAGCTGTCGAGAGTTTCTTCATCTTGAACCGTTCTTACTTCAACAATGAATTAAAAATGTACATTACCCCGTCATGGCAATGACTTGGTGTGTTCCTCCAACAATCTGAGAAACTGTATCACAGTTTCACACAAACGCTGCCTCAACGTAAATCATCAGCCAAAGAAATTACAATGTCAAATCAAACTGGATCCCGAGACCCGATCCCGGATAGGCGGATGGAGATGGATGGATGGAATCAAACTGGATGGGGCGTGAGCCACGGCTGCGGATAGCTAAATCTAAATATGATCCATGACACACTTCAAAATCCAGTTCCACAAATGAAAAGCAAGAAGAAAGAGGTGAGTTTAAAAATGGTGAGTTGTTTTATGTAATCTCTCCTAACCTGACCCGCACAGCCTTCCCCTGACAGATGTTGCATCTCTGCATCTTTGCATTCATGTAAGATTTTGACAAGTGTTTGTTTTTCCCTCAAATCCTTTGCTGAGGTCGCTAAACACACACACAAATACACACACACACACATACCCAGAAAGTGAAACTGCACAGTCATCCGTATTGCAGGGAAGCGCTCTGTGGTTTGCTAATGATGTCTGTCTATAATGAGGAGGATTAGTGTTGCGAGGCTTTAATATTTTCTGCTGAATGGGCCTCTTCTGCCATCCCCGCCTGCCGTTCCTGTGTTTGAGCATGATTCTTCTGAGACATGAAAAAAAAATAGAAATCTTCACTCCATTCAAAAACCCGGGTGCACATCTAATTCCTTTGGATGTCTTTACAATTACAGGAAACTGCACTGTCAGAGGGCGCAGGGTTTTACATGGCAGAGGGATTTCAGAGTGTGCTGTGAGGTGAGTGAGAGGTTTGAAGGCTTTATGCAAACACTGTGTGAGATCCTTAATCCACAGAATGCATTTATAGTTTAACATCACGTGCATTTAGCTGACAGTTTTATCCAAAATCCAAAAATGAGAAAAGGGTCAAAGCCATCCACTGCAAGTATACAAGTATTCTAGAAATGGTGAGGACCATAGTACATGTAATGGGTGGTGATGGGGCAATGGATAAGACACATGCCTTTTGTGTGAGAGAGCCGGGTTCAGTTCCCACTGTGACCCATCCACCATTGTGTCCCTGAGCAAGACACTTAACCCCTAGTTAAGTGGCACGCAACCTCTGACATTAAGCAATTGTAAGTAGCTTTGGAGAATAACTGTAAATGTAGTGAGAGATGAACTGATAGAAGAGAATCTTCTTCCTCTGAGTAGCCTAAACTCCTGTCTCACATCACTCTCTTGCCACTGAATCACATCCATGTCCTCTCTGCCATTATCTATTATCACAAAAAAACAGTGCAAGGAGACATCTTCAACCCAGTGGAGAGAAACAGAACCAGACTCAAATCTCCACTGAGTTGAAAACCCCACGTACCACACTCATGTCATTCCCCATTCTCATCATCTTCACTGGCTTACTCAGTGGTTACAAATTATTCCTTCCGGGACCAAATATGTGGCTGAGGGTATGGTTCTGTAGACACACCCCGCTACCAATTTCAGAAACAAATTCCCAGCAATCATTAGTTCCTACACCAACCAAACCTATTCCCCAAAACTCAGCAGCCGCAAACTCTATTGGGAAAAACGGACATGTTCGCAATTTTGACCAGTCTGCCCACTGGGAAGGCCAGGCCTCAAGAGTTGAAGAATGCCATTTGCATTAACAATGCAAAGATATTCACAGGCCTACAGCAAATGCAAAAGAAACATACTTGTTATTCCATTCCATGACAGAGTGGAGGTTTTATTGCAGATTGCTGCACGTTTGCTCTATCCTCAAGAGAAACAGTAAGAAAGGAAATGTGTCTGCAGTATTACAAGTAGTAAAACCAGGGATTTGGGGGATCTAAGAGAAGATCAACAAGCTGATAGTTCACGGCTGGAAGAGTAACTATTACTCTCTTTTTACTGCATTATTTTCATTCTAAATCTAAAGAACGTTTTGGGAAAGCATTTTAACGGCTGTGACATTTCAATCTTTGGTTTCACATTAGCAATCAAGTGACCAAAGTGTGACCTTTCAGTATTAAGAGAGGATCCCTGCACGCTATATATGCATCTTTTATTATATTCTGTAACAGAAGGGAGATCAAAGGTCAGACTCGTTTACATATTGTTCTTGATGAGAGCAAATTGGAGCAAGTTGAGGAGGTAAAGGTAGGAAAAGAGGGGGGTATTAATTCATAATTCTACTCTTCTTTGCCGTGCTATCCCATGAGCTCTCTGAGCTGTCAGAGGTGATACACTTTGGCCTTCCAATTATAAGGACTAAGTATTCAGCTGCCAATTGGCAACATAGTGGGGCTGGCTGGCAGAGTTAAGTTGAAAACGACTACATAGTTTGATCTGATCAGATGATGGATGCAACTGGAGATTTTTTATTAATAAACAAAATAACTTTAGATGGGAAAAAAAAGAAACAAAAGGAATTGGCGGCTGGTGGCAGATGTGACCGTGCACACATCAGCCAAGTTGTTCTGTTGGATTAGCTCTGCAGGAAATGATAAGACTTCAGCTCACTTGCAGATCTCTCGCATTGTCAACACCGGTTTAGACAAAGAGAGTGTATTATGTATCTAGATTAGGTGAAAAGCTTGCAGATGCTGGTGCCGTGCTGGGTTCTGCTCCTCAGCTTCCAGCAGCTGCTAAGTTGGCCTCTGTCCACTCGCCAGACGGGCAGCGACCCTCCACTTAGAGAAACAGGCTTGTGACTGTGGGATTACCTTTTCAAGTCCCAAATGGGGAAAAATCTGTGCAGCGGAAGTAAATCAGACTCATCTGCCCCTCCACTGACAGCTGCTGCCACTGGGATATCTCTGGCCAAGGCGTTTAAGCTCCAGGTGCTAGGTGGTCAGCAGGGTTTCCAAAATTCACAGCTCTTGTTTTCAATAAAGAATACAGTCAAAAGTAAAAAAAGAAATAGCTCTAGTTTTTCTCAGGATGGGTTGTCAGTAAATAACTAAAGTTTCAGATTGATATCCACGTTCAACCCCATGGGATAAACAAGTCAAACAAAATACTTTTGCACTCGGAGAGCCATATGTTCATGTGTCATCACCTTCATCTCTTAGGGTATTGGTTCATTTGCTCCAGCCAAGAAAAAAAAAAGCTACATAATTGTCTTTTACTTCTGGTCTGGTTCGTGTTCACACTGACTTTTTACCAACAAACCAAGAGCTGTAAGCATTAAGTCACACAGACTGATAGGTACTTCAGTGACTGGAACTGTCTCTGCATGTCCCATGTCTGTGCTATCCTTAGACCATCGATGTGGAGAAGAAACCCCCTCCTGTCCCCCAAAACGTGGATAAACAGGGGGAAAAATGGAACATATAAGAGAAATATGGATGCGGGAGGACTAACTCAGATATTAAAAGTGCATTAAAATGTTTTATCAAACGTATTTAGAGTTCAATAGAGTCCTGCAGCCAACTTTGTGCAGACTACTTTTGTCTCAAATGTCCTGATGCAAACTCAGAGCTTGCATGTCTTCAAAGCAACTACTTCACACACTGTTCCTTTCACCTTCCACAGTATAAACCATTTCCAAACAGTGGTTGTGCTAGCTGGCTACATCTTTGTGGATGTTTGTGTGTGTGTGTGTGTGTGTGTGTGTGTGTGTGTGTCAGATGTTTCCTTCCTTTTGCGCCCACGCTATAAGCAACCATGCTTCCTCAAACTTCAGATTCCCAAGCTGACCGGACTCTCTGTGGGGTCAGAGCAGATCAATGGGCTGACTAAGTGCATGAGACAAAGACCTAGTTGCACACACACACACAAACACACAGGTCGCTGGTTGCTATTGAGCCACATGCTTGCAGCTCGCCTTAAGTGACCAATGTGTCAGTTTGGACTCAGCTGTTTCTAGCCAGGGGCAAAATCACTTCATATGACCAAAAGAAGAAGAAAATTCACAGGTTTATCTTTCCAGAACTGGTTTTTGAACTCACACAACGACATTCTGGGTTACCAGGATTCACATGACCTTAACGTTTTCTTCCTTCCTGGTTCTTTGATGTGACTGCACAGTTTGCTTCCATTACAGCTGGACTCACCAAGGCGTAAAAAATAAAACAGCTGAAAACTGTTGTAAAATACAGTGTGCTACATGCGATGGGACCCTTTTGGAAAGATTCCCTGATTTTCCTCAGAGACATCCCCAGTGAGTTTATCAAATCCACTAACCTCTCTTCTAATGTGATGAAACACTGAATTACTCACTCATATCAGGACAATGCATGTGGTACAGAGAAAAAAAAAGATCCAATAAATGCTAAAAATGTTACACAGTAAGCCAAACATATACTAAACACAGCTCTAACCAAAGGGCACAAAGACTGACAGTCAAAAGATGCACACTGTCAGGACCAAACACACTCCTCGCCCACAGTGTTTCACTGAGAAAACGCGCCAAAGCAGCTAAATAGCTTTAGTCACTTTTAATGGCAGGAGGGTAGATGCCAGGGCAAACCAACACTGCATAAACACTTAGTCAACTCTAGTTAAAGTGAAGGGTAATTACCTCACAGTGACGACAATCAGCGGTTATACAGCCCGTCATCTCATTAACAGAGGGAAAAACGACACCGCCAACAATGCTCAGCCGCGTGGCAGCCAGAAAGACAGATTATTCAAAATGGCATAGTAAGTCAAATATGTAAGGGTTTGAACTTTTGAGGGCTCTACTGTGTTTTTGGCCGAGTGGCAATGTGGTTACTACGGTCATCACCATCATTCTGGATAGTAAAGATTGTTATGGTTTGTGATTGGAGCCGCTATTATTGGCTGCTTGAAATCATGATCTGAAATTAACAAGTGACAGTGAAACTTTGTCTTTGGGTGCTTTGGCTTTGTACATACACTGTATGTCCCTACTGACCACCGTACACTGTAAAAGGTTTGTTAAGGTGTTCCCAATTTAGGGAGCATGGTAGGTGGAGGAAGAAGTATTTGGATCCATTACTTAAGTAAAAGTACCAATAAAACAATGTAAAAATACTCCATTACAAGAACTACATATATTCAAACTCATAATTAAGAAAAAATACATAGGTATTATAATATACTTGAAAGTATTAATATAAGTATTAGTATAAGTACACTTATTGTGGCCCAGGTGAGTAATCTTTGTGAAATATTGAATAATTTGACAAATTCGTGCCTCAAATATTTAATTTAAAAGAAACTGACAAGTTTAGAGGGCAAATTCTCTCTTTCTTGGAACTGCTAACCACTCGTAGACCCCTGGTATGTGACATGGTGCCTTAAGTAAACACACTCACAAGCCAGACAGGTTGGGAGCCACTGGCCTTACACTGCATTGTGTTTTATTATCTAAATCTGAAAAGTAACATGTCACGACATCTGTCACCTGTAGTGGAGTAAAGAATACAATATTTCTCTCGAGCAGTATAAAGTAGCAACAAGTGTCCAGACATAAATAAATATACAAAGTTACTTTCCACCACTAGAGTAATGTATGAAACTGTATGAAACATCTCATTTTCTCATCTCTTCATCAGCAAATTCAAAACAGAACACTGAGAACAAGTTTGGAAGACTGATATCAGAGTTTTGGCTACTGAAATTGGATCTTTTTTTTTTTACTTCACAGCTTTTAACAGGAGATTGAGGTATGCATTTTCAGTCACAGGTTTGTAATATAGACGGTAAAGGGATGTTGTGCTGTTGTCAGTGGATGACAGCATCACCTGAATGCTGTAAAATGTTGTGTGATCTCTGCATTACCACACTGGCTGTCCCTGTAATCTAGGAATTGTAATTTATTTTACTGTTGCTCTCTGTCCGTTTCAGTATAAAACTACAAATGTAAAACTTTATTACAACATAACAGCAGAACAGTTACAAGTCAGTGCTTCAGATAAATATTCCTCATAAACATAATCCCCAGTCATGTGACATTGCATTAAAGGATGGGTGAAGTTAAGGATATAAAAGTTAGGCTGAAACACTCACCATTTGCGACTGGCTTCTGGGGCTGCCATTGATGTCCTCCACCTTCTCATTCGCTGCGTGAGAAAGCAAATGAAGAAAGGTTTTTACTGTCGTCCCATACTGAACTTTCCCATCCTGACGTCCAATGACTTTTGAGTTCAGGTGTACATATCCATCAGGAAACCGTTGCTGAGGTTTGCATTGGAGAGGGAGTGTGTATGTGCATGCATGAGTGTGTGTTTGTTGAGACGCAGAGCGACGCAGGAAAGGTCTGGGAAGCAAAGCTGCCTAATTCGTCAGCTGCCGCCAGAGAATTACTGACAGGCCAGCTTGGCCTCATTGTCTGTTGGGGCGAGCAGGGAGGGTAAAGTTTCAATCCAACAGAGACAGAGAGAGAGAGAGAGAGAGAGAGAGAGAGAGAGAGAGAGAGAGAGAGAGAGAGAGAGAGAAAGGAAGTCAGACAGGGGTTGAAAATAATGAGAGATTTAGGGACACAGACAGCATCAGTGAAAAAAACGGCATATGTAAGAGAGGAAAATGTGTTTGTGTGCATGTGATAAACAGAGGGAGAGGGAGACCCAGAAACAGAAAAAGTTCAGAACAGTGATGGAGACACAAAGAAAAATAAAGCGAGAGAGAGAACAACAACAGTAGATGTAAGAAGAACACAATGTGTGAGAGAAATGTGTCTGACAAGACACAGATACAATTGTGTAAGAGAACTGAGAGTTACAACAAAAAAGTAATGAATTACTCACTGTTCACTACTGTGTGATTATTACTTCAGTAATTCAGTTCAGTAAGCACTCAGTTTGGAGGCATTTACAGACCATTGACTAGCTTCGCCTCCGCGACTCCATGCAGCCCTCCAGAGGTCCCATCCTCACAGTGAAGATACGGGGTTCACACGGCGTGTAACTTTCAACAAAACCAGGTGAATCCTGAATCTAGGCTTATGACAACTCCTTAAAACTAGTCTGTCATTGTCCTTCTTCCATAAACAATGCAAATTACATTTTCCGATCTGATGTCTCTATCGGCAGTGCTTACAACAATGCATATGACTGATGCAAAAATTATTGATATGACTGTTTTCTTATATCCCACCTCTCTGGTTAGGGTTTGATTAAAACATACTTGTTTATGGTAATGGGAAATACTGTCATTATAGTTTAATGACATCAACATTCGCCGGATGGGAAGATTGAAAAGTACCAAGTCAATGTTATTTATATAGCTCAATATCAAAAATCACAAATTCACTATGTTGATCCATCCATTCTCCCTGAGATCTTTCCTAACAGATTTTGCATTTTCGCCTTTGCTTCTGAGACAACTATCAGTAATTTGCCCGGGCAGAAGAGGTCCTTGTCAGGTGAAAGTAACAGCCTGTCTTCCCCAGAAAAACGACCAAATAGTTTGTTTGTGCTGCTCGTTTTTACAACCCATATTGACGTTTATTGTGGTAGTGACCTCTAGTGACTGTCGACGGCAGCAAAGGAGGAAGTAGGGTGAAGTAGGGAAATGCCTAAAACCCAGATTATACTTTCCAAATCTGTGTGGCATGGAGAGTCTACATGTCCTGTATTTCATCAGCGCCCAGCCCATCGTCGTGCAGCCTAAAATTCATGATCACACAGGCTGTACACGTGCACCGAACTTACCAAAAAATGTGTGATCCTGTGCCTGTTTGACAGCCAACGTAGTTATAACAGATCAGCATGCGTGTGCTGTAGACTTTCTGGTGAGGCGAATCTTAGGCTTACAATCGACTTGGCAGCCAGCTAAGAGGAAGCAACGTGTAAATAAGTTACTCTTTTGACGTAGGATAGTCGCCTCCCCCCACCTCTAGCTGCTGCACCAAGCTAACACATCCCTGACCTGACCAGTCTGTCCACAAGACCATCTCTCCAAAAACCTCTCCAAATAACAAAGTGGAGTGTTTCTGAGATTAGTAACTGTAATGCTATTACTGCCTTTTCACTGTACTCCCTTACACTACCAACTTTGTTGAAAAGGATAATCACATTACTATCGTAATAGTAATTAGTCAGTAATGTGTCACTGCCCAACACTGATTAGAGCAAGGGCTGGGGAAAACAGGAGAAGAAGAGAACGTTAGATTAGAGACCAAAATGAAAGACACAAGGAAGAGAGACCTAAAAAACGTTCAACTGTGAGAGTGTGACAGACAGAGCGGGACGAAGAGAACGAGAGCGCCAGAAAGGAAGAAAGACATTGAGACATAAAAAGCGAAGGGGAGAGAGAGAGAGAGAGAAATAGAAGTACATTCTCTCTGGAATCCAATGGGAGACCCATGCCCCTGCACCCCTGGGTGTCAGAGCCATAGATCTCTCCTGCTGTAGCTCACCCAAACACCCAATACAAGGGAGGGCTGCTGCGATTTGGCCCAAATTTCAGACAGAGGAACAGCTTGCCTTTAACTCACCACAACAAAGACCAAATATAGAGAGTGTGTGTGTGTGTGTGTGTGTTTGTGTGTGTGTGTGTGTGTGTGTGTGGGTGGTCGCTTCATCTACCAGACAGAATGAATTATAAACACACGCAGTGTTTTGTTTCTGCTGATAAGACGTAGATCTGTTCATCTTTGCTTTATACATATTTTTCTCACACACTGAAAGTTATACCCAAAGTAAGACATTCTAACTGCTTTGTAACCGAGGTCGACGTTTCTGTTCCGTCATGATTATCATGCAGATTACATAATAGACATAGCAGTAGATAATAGAGAGTAGCTACAGTAGATGTGTGTGTGTGTGTGTGTGTCTGTGTGTGTGTGTGTGTCTGTAGATGCCTACCTATGATCTGGATGATCTGTGCCAGCAGGACTCCATCGGTGACGTCCTGGCTCAGGTCCTTGATGAGGCGCTGACAGCCGGACTTGGCCAGGTAATGATTGGCCCAGTCTGTGTAAATCTGCAAAGACAGAAGAAAACACTCAGTCCGTGTGTGTGAGAAACAGAGACCGAGAGGAGGTGTGTGTGTGTGTGTGCCTAACAGGTTTTACAGGTTTTACAGATTTGGATCCAGCAGATTGGCCATTAAGTTAGACCTATTCGTTAAAACATTTACATGACAGCAACATTATCAGCACACAATATGTCAGTGGCAGCATGGAATGAGCATTACTAAAAGTTCAATGTTGTTAATAATATTATGATCTGAGAGGATCCTCGGCTATGTTCTACCACTGGCAACCCCATCTACCTGCGAAAGCCTGCTATCTGATGAGAGCTAAATCTAAGAATGCCGTAGATGCGGAAATACCTTCTGTTGCTCTGTAGAGATATTCCATTTCGCATCAATAAAATAAAAAATAAAAATTACATCCTTTGAACATGAATGTGTTGGACCAAGAGTCCATTTGAGCATTCAAATTCTGATTTCATTATAACGAACAGCTATTTTTCCACCCAAGTACCTTTATGCGCATTAAGTACACACATTCAAAAGCTGTTCAATAAAGGCAAAATTGGTTAAATTGGAGTAATTTTCCCCATCAGTTTATTCACTAAAGGGGCCATGGATACAGATCTGTAATTGTAAGCAGCAAAGAGTCAATGTACGTGACTTTATGTGACTTTTTGATGTCTATGTTTCCTCTTATATAATAAGTAGCTGACATGAACCAAGCATTGTGGCTGCCAAAGAGCATTTTATTCATTACATAAGTTGAGTAATGAAACCACAAACATGGATGACTTTAACGTCCTCATCACTTAATGGAGAGTCTGAGTTCCAAACTCCCCAAAACTACAAAAACTATGCATTTACTGTCAAAAGGCACTTCAGAGAAAATATTGAGACAGAGTAAGAAAACAAAAAGGGCTGATGTGTTGGTGTTGGAGAAGCTAAGATAAACCCCAAAACAAACTGTACATTTACAGCGTAAAGGGAGGAAAGGGGAGTTCTTGACTTTGCCCCTGAAGGCCACTTTAGCCTTATAGTCATCTCTAACCTCTGACCACACGAAACAAGTGTTGACTTCTTCTTCATGCTGCCTATCCTAACAGCACGCTGCTCTGCCTCTCAGTCTTCTCTTCAGCGCAGCGCTAAATGTCCTACCAGGCAGTGCTGTCCAAACACCCGGGTTCCCTGCACATCTCCACTACTCAAACACAAATATTTCATCAAGCTTTGGCACGGAGAACTACACTTTATGATCTTTCTCCAGGGGATTTGTAAATGATCCCGGCAAACACAGCCTGCACCGACAGTCCTCAAGTGAAAGACAACGCACAATCTTTCACACATCTGCTGGACCACAAATTCCTTTACAGAGCACATTGGACAACGCAAATACAGATAAAAATTAAATAGAAGAGCAAATATTTGACCAGAAAGCAAACCTTGCACAAGAAATGGAATCTTTCTATGATTTTAAATGAATTACTTTTACCTTAATTAAGAGGTTTGCTTTAACAGGTGGATTCACTTTCTAAACCCGGAAGAGCAGCATGTCTGATAATCTTTTGTATTGTCACCTAAACCTCTTAACGGCCGCTTCGTCTTTCATTAGAGCTCATAAGCCGAACGATAAGCAACGCTTTGTCTGTCAAGAGACGGACTGCTCTCAACAGCTGCTGCGGTTTCACCAGGGCCCGAAGACCAAAGACACGAGTTGCATTTGGCCTCCAAGTGCTTGGTCCCACGAACATAGACATGTACTAAAAGAAACAGCTTATTTTGTGTACAAATAGTTTGATTTTTTTCCACACATGAATGTGAGGATCAAAGAAGTTGTGAGTGTTTTAGGGCTTTCCTCTATGCCAGAAATACTGGTTCAAGCGCCCCCAGCAGTTTTCTGTCCCGTAAAACTTCACCCATGTATTATTTTTTTCCTCTAATCACCAAACTTTCTAAGATTTCCTTCCAGACCCCACTCACTAAGACCCAGACAGCACCTGAGGACTTACATCAACTAGAAAATAGTTCCCAAGGAAGGGTGCATTTGATACAAATTTCCGCAGACAGCCACGGAGGAGTGTCTTTCTTCCTGCTAGGTTCAAATTGAGATTCTGGGACCAAAACATTTTTTTTTTTATCTGTACCAGCCCATATAAAGACACTAACTGCTGCAATGCTGGTTAAAACTTTTCTTGTTATCCCCAGATTAAAAAACACCTTAAAGGACTGTGAACGGTTAAAATCCCTCAGAAATGTACGATCTTCGATGAGGGTGTGTCCCCTTAATGTCAAAGTTGAGTAAATTCAGATGTAAAGTTCATATTAAAGTGGTTATGATGTATTTTTTGTATCTCTTGTGGTGTTTATTAGCTATGCTTCCTGTCAGTCAATTAAGTCACAGGACCTAACCATGTTTTCAAATTTCTTAAGTTTTTGTGACTAGAACAGGCTTCTCAGAATCTCGAATGGTCGACATTTCCCAAGGAATTCCCTCATAAAACTGAAATAATCCCTTTTTCCGCTCGTTTACCTCACACACCGCATTCAATTAAAAACATTTCTCTCCCGCTCTTTTCTTTTTCTTGGAAGAGAGACATTTGGCTCCTTTAAAGAGGCCGCCTCTCAGAAGTTCGCATCGATGTGCGGTTTCCGTCAGCGACTTTCTCCATGATGAGAAGTCGTAAAGCGCAAACCCGAAAAAATGAGAGCCGTCACAGGGAAACACACACATTTAAATACACACACACAGCCACTAAAACCGGCGTTGCAACAAAAGGCACATAAATGAACCCACACAGGGCTCACTGACACACAGAAAAACACACACCGCAAAAGCTGACCACATCCCATCGGGGGGCAAGTAAACAAACAGGAAAGCAGGAGGATGGAGAAAGTGTGTGTGAAAAAGAGAGAAATTAAGAAGTGCATTTGCTGCTCCAGCTGACATCTACAAACTTCCTCCCTGGGAGGAAGACGAGAAGAAGGGTTTGATCTGTAACATTGTTTAACCTTTGCAGAAGAAGAGGGTGCGACAAGATGATGCAATTAAAAGAGCGTCCATCAAAACGGGAACAAAAATGATGTGGGAAACATAATGGAAATTTGTTTCATGTCTTCAGTGACAAGTGACAAATAAATCACACGCTTATACACACATATACAGTCACAAAGTCAGTTTCCATTACACTTTTTTGCATTTTGCTTTTATCTACAACTCCTTCTCCAGAGGGAAGAGGAAAAATTGCATTTCCACTCAGGTTTTTAAGGCGCAAATTGAAAATGCGCATAAAACAGGTGGGCACTTAATGTTTCTGGGAAAACAGAAACGCCTTTCAATCACTTCCTCAACACTTGTGGACAGAACAAGTGAGAAGAGGAGGGAGGGAGCGATCCAGATACCCAGCGGATGAATTCAATTTGGGTGAATTCGTGGCTAAAATAGCCAGCTGCCTCGGCATCTGCTGCAGCTCCTGGAGGGATATGATTCCAATAAACACACATTTCCAGGGCATGACACTACCTATCAAGCCTGGAGGTCAGACAGTATTTGCATTTGATTTGGAGAGTTTGTTTTATGCTCTATGAAGTGGTAAATCAGCAGCGTTTACCACAGCAAGACAATTCAGCTACACAGGCTGACAATCACACAAAATCATGCTCTGTGCAAACACTTGTCTTGCTGACTGGGATAAATCCTCCAAATCCCAATCTACAATTGATCAAACGAGCGTCTCAAGGTATTTAATAATTAAACTGGACTCTGGCCTTGGACTCCAACACCACTCAGTGACTGATTTTTGCCTTTTTTTCTGTATTTTTTAACAGAAGCCCCATGATGAAATAAAGAGTTGAGTGAGCTGCAATGAAAGGGACTGCTAAGCATGCTGGACATCTGATAAATCTGAGTAGGATACCCTATAAGATTGGCCCCCAAGTGCTTGGTTCTTCAGACGCAGCCATGTTCTAAAAGAATCAGGTTATTTGGGTACAAATGGTTCCATTTCTTACACATGAAGTTCAAGCACCCCAATCAGTTCTATGTACCATAAAATAACAGAGAGTTTTTCCTCTCGTCACAAAACTTTCTAAGATTTCCTTCCAGGCCCCTCTCAGTAAGACCCAGACAGCACCTGTGGAATGAACTAGGAGAGAGATCCCACTGCGGAGGGTGCGTTTGATACAAATTTCCGCAGACAGCCATGGCGGAACATCTTTCTTCCTGCCAGGCTCAAATTGAGATTCTGGGACCAAAAAACCCGCTGCACCAGCAAAGGTTGAGCAGGTTTACTTTTTCACTACAAAAATTGCTAGAGTGCTTATGGATTCTGCTGATATGACAGCTTCACGAAAGCCTGCAAAAACAAGAGTGTTGATAATATACAATCAAACTAAAAACTTAACTAAAAAGTTACTTCCAACTGCTTGGGAAACCGCCTATTTTCACACTGTTGTGTAGCAGAAGGTGGACAAAGTTATTCAATCCCTGTTCACTTTTTTACTGAAAAGCCGCAGTTGCTGGAATGTATTCACTTTGGAGAAGAATGACTTTATGACCGCTCACAATAACGCTGAGTCACATTCTTTGTTTGTTTTGGTCCAACCCACCCACTTTGGAACAGTGTGTGCTCCAAAATTCGGTTTTAAACTGAAATATGTCAACTTGTGGAAGCAACGTTCATCATGTTGGCAAACACCTCTTTTTAGCACTTCCACAGAGACATAATAATGTTTTTTGCCAAAACCCCCTTATTTTATTGCTGTATAAACTGTCTGCACTATTGATTCACATTTCTTTGTTTAACACAGGAATTAAACCGGACTGAAAGATTGCAAGTCATCTTAATTAATCTGCAGCAACCTACCAAGTGATAATGCATTGCTCAATCAAAGATGTTCTGCTGCAGGCGTGGAAACCTGGATAGAATCAACTTCAACAGAGCTCAGACAAAAAGATGAGGGGAGACAATGGAAGAAAGCAAGACGCAGGGCATGTACAAGTCTCCTTGTTTCTCATCCCAGCTGTAAGTTCAGATAGAAAAAAGTAAGAACAGCTTTGAAACATGCTGAAGCTTGAAGATCTATCCGCAATGTCCTAGGTTCGAGCCTTACTCGGGACATCTGTCACCTGTCATCCCCTCTTGCCCTCTGGTCCTCTCTGCTCTGCTCTGCTCTTTGAGCCTTCTGACAAAGCACAAACATCAAAGAAACGCGGTTTAAGACGCCTGCTTCCTGCCTCTGCGTGAGTGCCTACTCACTGATCCACTCACTTCATGACTCCTCGGCGGCGCTCAGAGTTCAGTCTGTCAGCCTCCTGCACTCGTTAGCCTCTCCTCTCTGAATCCCAATCGCTTTGGGAAGCAGAGCCGGCGCTACGACAGAGGCAAAACATCAGCAGTAACGCCACCTTCAGTGGTGCTGACTGAGACTGCTGACATCATAGAGACACACATGCTGGATGATACAACACTCACGCACGCACACACACACATTCGCGCACGCACACACACACAAACAATCTAGAAATTCCCCAGCCACTCATACACAAGCAAACATACACATTGAATCCCCCTTCCCTTGCCCACCCTCCTTCCTCTTTCTTTCTTTCGGCAGCCAGTATCAATCAGCAGAAGTCCAGTCTCTGTGGTGATGTTATCCTCTATTGATGGCACATGAAGTATCTGTCTTCTCTTTCCCTCCCTTCTCTTCCTCGCTACCTCTGCAGATCTCTCCACTCAGCGCCAGGGATCCCAAACGCCGCTAACAAACAGCCAGCTCTTAACCCGGAGCAGATAAACTGCCTTCAACAGTCCTGATCACAATGCAGTGACTACAGCTACGCAGGTATTATTGGCAGAGCACTGCAGTGGTGCTCTTCAGCCTCTGGAGGGAGCTGGGCAAAAGGAGAAAGATGGGATGCTGGAGTGAGAGGAGATGGAGCAGAGACGAAGTCCAACCATGCAGGAGTCAATGTAGTTCCCCTGTATTTATTAATGTACTCCCACTGAATGACTGTTAATGTATGGGCTCTTTAATCAGGGCATCATTCCAACGCTGTCTAATAAATTAAGAACTTAATTGCATTCAAGGGGTTTCAGTATATACACAATCACTTGGAGGACATTTAGCTGTGTAATACTATTTGAAACAGGCAAGCCAGGAAAGACATCTCCTCTGTGGCTACACTCACTCGAAAACCTCAACTTGGCACCGGTGCCGCTCCCACACGGGTCTTAAATGTAATTAAACACAACATAAAGCTGCATTAACTAAACGAGCGATGAGCCAGTGGAATCGATGGAGCCGTGATGTGATGGAGCATCCTCCATGGTTCTCTGCCTCTGCCTCTGTCTCTGGGTCATGACGAATCGGGACTGATGGGAACAGCCAGTATCGGATGGGGGCATGCTGTCAAGACAGTTTATGGAGGGTGGTATGGAAAAAAAGATACCCGCTTAAAAGTCAAGCTCAACAGAAAATGTGTAATGGCTGTGCTGCTCAACTGACAGGTGATGTCAGGGAAAGAAGTAAAACAAGTTCAAAGAGCAATTATTCCTGCGTACAGGTTTGTATCTAAGTGGCTAATGCCTGGCTGCACAACCTTCAGAAATTTCCTGCAAATGTCCTTTGTAAAAAAGTTAAAGGTCCCACCCACAGAGGTTTTAGGACATATAAAAAAAACTTGTCATTATTATCTTTAACCCCAGAATCTATGAATGTGGCAATTTATTTCTAAAGTTGAACTGCTGGGCATAAGATGTCTTATTTTATAGTACTTTACTGAGAAGCCCATTCTCAGTGGATGTGATGTTTCCACATCCCAAACAGGCTTAGCCTCCTCTGCTTTAATCTTGAGAAGCTGTAGACTCTATATTCATTAGTCAATGTAACTTACATTGTGCATTTCCAGCTAAACTGAGGCTTATTGTTGACCATTTTCTCTCTGCTCTGGTCGCTTGCCATTCACCGCTCTTGTGCAGAGTTTTGCGTGCGACAACTGCATGCATGTCGCGGTTCCTCGCAGGTCTATTTCAACTACTGTTTATAAACTATATGATATTCTGTGTGTGGTTCAGCACTGTTGATAAATGATCCGAACGTCCCGCGAGGTGCGGACCAGTCGGCACAACACCGGTGAAGCTGGGGCTCTGTTTCTTCAGCAAGTGTTCTCTCCTGCCACCACACACATACAAACGAATATACGCTATGCCTACACATGAGCACTGACCCCCTTCCTTAAGGGTTAGGGTTACAATTTTGGATTTATTCATGCACTTCAGCCTATTTAAAAGCTTCTTTCTTTTCACATTTTTATTTGTGTTGATATTTATATTTCAACAGGTTGTATTTTACCTTATTGGGAGAAAACTAGTAGTTCTATGTAAAATCAGACGTTGAGCACCCCCATATTGCCAAAATCGTATGATCCTTGTTTCGTAAGGCTGCTGTGAACCTTCGACTGTGAGATTGACAGTCGAATCAGGCTCTGCCCATCGAAGCATCGAATCTTCGACTATTCGGGGTCAGCCCTAGCAGACAGATAGATAGATAGGTAAGTGATATTGCAGCTCAAAGCCTTGTGGTACCTTGTAAATTTGCAACAGGGAGCCAGTGAATGAGGATTGTGGCAATAAGGTCATGCTGTAAGTTTGTCTTTTCTGAAAGTAAAGCTAGTGCAACTGGACAGCCGTGCATTCAATAGAAATATAGCTTGAACTCATATTTCTAGGGTCAGCAGAAGAGATGGATTGCCTAATCCTGGAGATTTCCAACTGTGAGCATCTGCTCTTTCAGTATGTTCACTGAGGAGGAGGTCCTAATGAAAGATAACCACGAGATTTCTGGTAAAAATCCTGTAGGGACAGGTACAACTGTCAGTGTCCAGCTACATTATTGAAACACCTGGAAGCCATTTCCACTTTCTAACCCTTTTTGGTGTTTGCTGGGTTAAGTCTGACGCATCTCTATTCCCCCTGTAACCATCATTATCTTGTCCTGGGAGTGGAATAAACAGGAATCCTTCAAACCCACCTAATCCAGTGGTAATAGCAGCAGGCAGCTTTCCAACATGGCTTTTCTTCCAATCTCACAAACACCCAAGTCGGGAGTTTATTCTGGCAATATACGAATCGTGGATTCAAAGTTTCCTTGTGGCCTGGCACAAGTGAGGAGGGATCAAAAATAATAACTTTATTTACGTGACAGTGTTCTCCACAATCATTTTAAGAGGTAGAAGCGGCCTGCAATCTGGAGGATGCGAATTGGATGAGCGCGGAGCACCTTTGTTGCCATGCCAGCTGCCAATCAAAGCCAAGTCTGGGTGTGTGGTTAGAGGATTTGGAGGTGAGAGGAGATCTGTCCAGTTGTACTCACAAGAATGATGAAGGAGCTTTATAAAAAACACAAATCGAATGCAGCAACAGATATAAAACATAAGAATGAATAAGAGTGAATTATCAATTTATGCAAACTAAAAAGGGGGTTCATGAAAACACGTCAGTTCACATTTTCTTTTCTTTCAAAAGAAAGCTCCTTTGACTATGCAGCCAAGTCTTACTCAACATTTCCTGAAAGCCTACTAAGTGGGCATCACTGTTTGTTTGGCTTATTTTTTCCAAGGAAAACTGATTAATCATGCATGTTGCTTTCAAGGTCCTGTTGCGTATTTAGCCAGCTGCATACATTTATACTACTGATGACGTCACTGAGCAGCTCCATCTAAGAGGTTGGACGCACAGGTGACTTGCACATGGGCACTTGAGTGGCTGCAGCACCAAAGTGAGTTGTTTTTTAAAAATGTTTTTCCAAGCTATTCTGGAAGATTCAAACCAGCACCTTTTAACTTCCAGGCTGGCACTGACCACATGACTTCATGCCGATCAGCAGATAACAGGAGAGAAGCGCATGCTGCTAAAAAAACTGAAACATTCAGTCATCGTTTTCTCATGCCACAAATCTGCCAAGCCACTTTGTTGTTTCAGGGGAAATCCTGAGCAGAAAATGACATAATTGCATGGCTTGGAGAGTTTGGACACAAAAATCCATGTTGGATGCGCTCGCACACGTCAGTTAGTGCTGATCTCTCGTAGCGCAGCGGGAATTGAAGGCCAAAGAGTGAAGAGAGGAAAAAAGCGAGAGAGAGGACGGTCAGGGAAAGAACTGACAGCTCCAAAACAGCTTGAAGACAGATGAGCACAACGCAGTTTCGAGATAGACAGCAGCAGGCAGAGAGGAATAAAAGACAGGCCGATGTGTTTGTTGACCAATTTGAATAACTGTCAGTGGTTACAAGTGCCACTTACAAACAATTATTTGCCAAAGCAGCACAATTTTAAGGTAGCACACAGGAACAACTACATGTAGAAGCTTTCCGTTCTTTTTTTTGCCAGGAAAAATGCTAAAATATCTCCTATCATTCTCTATCATAGAGCCAGTCTGGCACATGAAGGACACATCTAAATTATGGCTATCCACTAAAACATACAGTACAATGTAACCCAATGGCTGGGACTATCCGCATCAATTTCCTGCTGACATCTAACCTGCACAATGAAAAATTATGAAGCAGCATCGCTGGAGGAGAGATTCCCTGTACTATAGCAACAAACAGAGATTAGTGCAGCACTTGGTTCATGTTTATATGATGAAAATCCATCAGATGTTGTGAGGGAGAAGGAGTAATTTTATGCAACCTCCAAACACGCATTGTAAAACAACAAACACCCTTCCCTCCCTCTGCCAGCTGCCTTGACCCCAAACCAGAAGACAGTTTTGCACAGCTGTTAAACACAGAGGTGAATTGGTGAAAATGAAATAGAAGTGGAGGGAGGAGAGGAGCGAATACGACAAATATTTGTTTTCATGATCTTACCGTTTTGCCAACATGATAACATTTAAAAGGTTTGCGACAATACCTATAAAAAAAAGAGGGGGGATACAATACACAGCCCTTGTCCTTGTCTAAGTTCAGCTTTTGCTAATATAAAGGTGTGATCAGATAGAAATCAAAGTAATTTTCTGTGAAAAACTCACACTCTGACTGATCTTAGAACTCACTGGTAACTCCAATTCTTTCTGTTGTTACTGTTATTGTCCTGGCTGTAGGTTAATTGTTAGTGCTTTGCCCCAGCAACAAATCTACATGCAACTACTATGTTCTCTAAATAAAGACACTTGATAGTCACACTTGATATATTTGATCATATGTATAAACTCTAGTCATATATCTTAAGTTTTTTCATCATTTCATTTAAGCACTGTTATTTAACGTCGCTCCCTCTACAGTATGTTTTACTACTGAGATAAAAATACTTGAAATCCCATAAATAAACTAAACCAAAGCAGTGTGTTCAAGCCATCATCTCTGCCTTTAAAATATGGACATGTAGCAGATGCTCAAGTAGTCACACACGTGCAGACACTTTGCATCCACACAGCAAGGTTTATGAGACTTTTTGCGCGCAGACAGAAGCAGTATCTCACCTTACCATGGTAACCGCAGCATGTGAGGCAGCGTCTGGCTCGCTGGCTCTGTGGCCTGTGAGCCAGACAATACCACCACGGTGTTGGTGAAGGACACACACATTCATACATACACACCGGCAGCCACGCACAACCTCACAAACATTTTGAGCTCCCCACGCCTCTCACCTCCCTCTCACACCCATTCTGTGCTTCACAAAAGCCTCTATCCAAAAACAATGCCAAAAAAAATGTTAAAAATAAACAGTTATCATCTCAGACTCAGGTCGACTCTCGCCAGTTGAGATAATGCATAAGAAATAAACAACGTGTAGCGCTGGCTGCTATTATAAATAGCCAACAGATATTTGTGTGACATTCAGACTCTTAGAGGAGCCTGTGGAGAGCCCTGTGTTATTTAGCTGTTTATCTGCTAGCTCACAAGATGAGCTACTTCCACAGGCTTAGATCACTGTGCAACACACAACATCACCTCACTATAGTGGTAACAGCCCTAATTGAGGGCCTATGTTGAATAGCGGACAAACTTTTCCTGCTTGGAGGACGGTGGATGCCGGCCTTAACAAGCATCCTGGGGCTTCCGGCTGACATCTGGCTATTCTGGGATGCTGTGGAGCTCTGTAATCATTCCTTCAGACCTCTGTAGGCTCCGCCTACTCCAAAAGTCACAAATAAATCAGGAGAGGCAAACAGGCTACCGTGTCATTAGCTATCCCTGCTGCAGCGGGGAGCTCTGCCAGAAATATATGGTTACAGATACAGACAAACAGATCCTTATCATTTCCCCAGAGGGTTCGAATTATTCTCCCAACTGCTTCCAACAAAAACCAAATCATGAGGACATGATCTCTGTTGGTGTGACTCACCGCTGGCCTGTTCAGATTAGTCACACTTCCTCACAGCATTTGACTGGCCTACTGTTCATTAAATCAAGATGAGTCAGCTGCTGAGTTTGACTAGTTGTGGTTGGTTGACAGTACAGACTGGGCACCAATTGAGCCTGATTTGGAAGCACTTTCACTCACAGCAACTGTTGCTTTTGCTCTTTGGAGGCAGAGCCCCTCTCTCGACAATAATGGTGAGAAAATGGATTTTATTTGTAGTCCTTTTTATGACATGCAAATTATATGGAACACATACATGAGAACACAAGGGGATTGTAATCAGGTCTTGCGAAGTTTTGTAGACAAATGCTCATTCTTAAGCTTATGGTAAGCCCACAAGGCTATCAGAGGCCCACAAACTGCTACGATCTTGATCAGTTCTCAGCCTCGTTGGACCTATCTGGCCTTTGTTGTTTGTAAAAAGCCCATTTATATGCAGCACACACCACATGTCTGTTTGGTTTCAACGGGACTGCCATCTGCTTGTTGAGAAACAAATTAATGTAGATCGCTAGATTAATGGGTTTTTGATTGGGTTCCAGCCAGACTGCCAGGAGCCTGGGCCGGTTTTTATTAACAAGCCTCTCTGAGGACAAGGACAGGACAGTGACACCACGCCCGGCCACTTAGCAAAGCGGTCAGACAGCTAAGCTGTTGATTGTTTTTTACATTACGCATTTAGAATATGAGCAAATCCTTTAGCTCCAATGATAACACATGATGATGCTTGAATTGTCATTTATTTCAAGGGGTTGGCTGTAAAGAGCGAAATTATTCAGTCTCCTTTATTTGTCAGTTTAGACATTTCTAGAGAAAAGTTTCTGGCGTTAAGTGATTACATTTCTACCTGATATGGTATAGAGAAGGTATAAAGATAGCTTCATGAAACCATCTTAATTATTGTTAAAGAATAACTCCACTTTACTTGGAGCTGAAGTTGAGCACACTTCAAATGTTATTAGTGTTCAGAATCTCCATTCTGCCCGTATTGTGATCGGATCTCAATATGCAGATTAGTGAGGCAGGGCTGGTGGGCTTTTCAATAATAACAATAATAATAATAATAACAATAATAATCTTTATTTATAGAGCACTTTTAAAAATCCATGGTGTTCAATCCAAAGGGCTTACAGACGTGATGGGCACCAGGTCAAGGAAAGCAATGCCACGAACAGACAGCATTCATTTCTAGATCAATTTGTAGGAGGGAAGACATGCTAGCTATAGCTACTTGTAGCTTTTGCCAGGCTTGCTTAAGATTGCAGAAAGAGGCAGAGTGAGGTGACTTTTCCAATTTGCTGTCCGCTTCTTAAGAATGTGGTCACATTGTACAGATTGCATTTACACCTGGGTGACATCCAAATGTGGTCTGGCTGATCCAATTATATTCCAATCCCAATACGTTCTGCATGCACTTACACTTGGCATCAACATGTGTTTATCTTATCCAGATTGTATTTTAGTGCTAGGTGTAAATGAGGTACTATAATGTCAGGGAGTACAATAACTGTGCACTAACGAATAGCTGAGACTATTAGAGAGGCTAAGATGGCTAACTGCCCCTGGACACATGTTAAAATAGCACCCTAAAAAATGAGCCGTGCAGCTTAATCATCTCATGTGATTTGGATGACACAGGATTAAAAATGATACTACGCTATGTTCTACAAAAATGCAGAACTCTGTCTTCCCTGAAATACAGCGTTCACAAGTCAGTTGAAAGGTGTGAGGTGGAAATTCCTGTTAAATCTACTCCAGTTTTAAGGGAAGGCTGAGGTAGGCTTTACAGGGATTTTTCAGCCTTGTGTTTTCCACACAGCAACCAGCAGAGGACTCCACTACACTAAAACTCAGCCTCTTTATCCAGCACCCAAATCAACTGAATTTGCCTTTTGAGCAGCTGCTGGCTGCTAAAAAGCAGTCGGGGGTCGGTACGAATGAACTTCAAGACATCATCTGTGAATCACTGTTTGAGAGTGAAAGCCAAAACTGGTGGCCACTTCAAACACAGAGTGGCTTTGGATCTTTGGTTAGTAATGAGGCATATTTCCCTGTGTTCTCTGCAGCCACAACTTATAAACCAGATTCCCCCTGCCCAGACCTTAAAGGAACAGATTACTGATAATCAGAATGCATGAAATGTCCCTCAACAGGCTTCCAAAACTCACTTTGATGAATATACAACAACAAGCAGTATACAATTAGATAAGGATTTAATTTAATAGTTAAAAGTTTGCTAGTTATGTAATCATGAATGGCAGTTTGCCTTATCATGATCTAAGATTGAGGTTTATTTAGGTTTTTACTTATAACTTAATCAATCTATGCACAAAAGCAGTTTTCTCACATTATGCAACCAAATAGAATTTCAAGTGTAGGCAAGCAGTGACAGCATAGGACAGGAAGGGGTTAGACAGTTTTGCTCTATTACAGCAAAACATGTGGCATTCATTTTAAGCAACAATTCTTGTGCATTTTTAATGATTTTGATAATCCAAGGAAATTAAATTGTATTATTAGCTTGCTTAAAAAGTCTTACGGCATATTGTAACTACCATTATTTAAGGAAAAACCACAGTTACTCTGATTTTATGACCACACCTGGTACATTCAAAATATAATTATTCAACTTATTTTTCCAATTTAATTCTTCTGTATGTTCTACTTCACATAATTGGTTAAATGAATGATTCTCCCTATACCAGTGACCCTATAACCAGCGTATTTTTGTCATGGATTCATAGAAGCAAAGTCAGGCTCGTCTCACCCCTATTTTCCATACTGTTAA
Organism: Micropterus dolomieu; assembly: GCF_021292245.1. Taxonomy (NCBI): domain Eukaryota; kingdom Metazoa; phylum Chordata; class Actinopteri; order Centrarchiformes; family Centrarchidae; genus Micropterus; species Micropterus dolomieu. Next base: position 5,267,826 of record NC_060165.1, on the reverse strand, counting down.
TTTCCCAGAGTCATCTGAGACTGTCTGCACTCTGTAGACTTCTATGACCTGTATGCCCTCCTCACACCCATTTACAGTCATTACTTACTAAATGTGCTAGCACACTGTATAGGTGAACTCAATGGAGGCAACAAGAGGCGTGTGTGTTGCTGAGTATGAAAGAAATGGGGAGATTGGGGTCATGACCTTCAGGAGTCGGGGACTGAATGAACCACAAAGGCTTCATGACTTCACTTCACTGAAGCTCTTCCTTCAGTGTCAGTATGTGGACAGAGCTCAGTTATTAACACTAAAACCCATGAGGTTCACACGAGGCTTCAGTGGACACAAATAAAATAATAAAAGTTTTAATGAATTTAACTTCAGAATGAAGCCAGGATGCAATAACGCCCCAGAAGGTATCCAGCAGAGAGTAAGAGTTCAGCAGAAACCAAACAGAAACCAAACTGACTGAGTTGCCAAGTAGACAGGCATGTTGCCAGACTCCCACAAAAACCCATTTCACAACTTAAACCATCATGCATCAGTAAATAAACGCACTTCACTGCCAGTGAATCATGGTTACCAGTCAGTGCTGGGTGGCCAGTTCTGTGCTGGCACCAGTAGAGGGACCTGCAGACCAGACAAAATGGTCATGAACATTAATTGACTCATTCCATTGATAGTGCCATTAATCCCCCATGGTGTTTAGTGCAGATCCACCAGCTCAGTCAAACCTGAGCCCTCTATGTGTATGAACAGAGTCATCCTTATTCATGAATCTCATGTCACTGTGCACGACAGCAGCAGCATTAGATGCTAATTGCAGGTCTATAATGAGCCAGTACAAGGGGTATAAGCAGGATAAATGTTGCTCAGTTTCTGTGATGGGAATCATTCAAGTTTCATCTAATCTCTCATTTTATTTGATTAATCTTTCATTGAAGTGCAGGAAAAATGTAATTAAACGCTATATTTAACAAAAGGCGATTTTTTTAAAAAAGCAGCAACATAATGAAACATTTAAACAGCATAAAAATAAATGTGTAAAACAAGTTCCTAACTTGATTCTTCCAAACTATGCAAAAGACATTGTGACAACACTCATCACAGAAAGTCATCATCACCTAGAATAAGAAAATAACCTCAAAACACAATGACTACTACTGACCCCAGACTCAACTTCACCTCCAGACATGGAGTTCCAGTAACAGTCCAGCTTATGCAACCAGCCATCAAGGAATTACACCAACACAGTGTAAAAACATGGGTTAAATAATGGCGCGGTTAGCGTGGCTGCTTGTACCCATCAGCCCTGACATTTACTGTAAATGTAGTGTGGATGTGCTTAACATCTGGGGCTGGGGGGCTGTGAATCGGCCCTGAATCACAGGTGACTGCTGCTGAGTCACAGAGTCCAGAGAGCGTGGTTTCACTCACCCTTGCCTCATGTGTCTCCTCCTTTCACCCGCTGACAGACTGAGTTGCGAGTTCTTGCCTTGTGTGTCACTGCTGCCATTAGTCTTCTGTTTTTTTTCTCCTGCCATTTCTTTCCTCACTTTCTGTTGAGTGATTTTGCCTTCAAATGTGTTGAATGTTTTCGTGTTTTGATGACAAAGAGATTTCCAATTGAGGCTATCAATCAAGACTAGACTACTTCTCTTTCTGCTAATTTGGTGGTTGCTATTGCTTCTACTGCTTTAACTAACAACTATTTATATTAGTGATTCATCAATTTCTTTTGATTGATCAATCCAGCTTTTGGTCTAAAATGTCAGAAACTAGTACATCATTTTGGCTGCTTCATTATGTAAGAAATTCTTTTGATTTCATTGTTTATCCTTTTGCTTCTGACTATCTGAACAGGCTGTGATGTGCAGCTGTTACAACAGAGGTCAGAGTTCAGCCAGTCTGCACACTGCCAGGATTTCCTTCTTTTGCTTTTCTAAAAGAAATTACCTGAGAAGTCGCCTCTGCCAAGCGGGAAATGGCCCTGTCTTGACAGATGCATGGAGACTGGGCACACACTTCTACCAACACTGTGTTTCACGCTGATGGCTAGTGACGTGAAGCAACAGGAGGGTTCCCGTTCTGCATGTGCCTCTCTCTTACACACTCACACAGCCTTAATCTTCCACACTTTCAGTCAACACACACAGCTACAAAAACAAAGTCCAGACAAAAGGAGTGAATTAGGTAAAAGGTAACTGAAGAACAGCTAGTGTAGTGTAAAGTCCGTGGGCATGAATGTGTGTGTTTTTGTGACATTTAAATACATTCATAGCAATCATTAAAGATGTCTCTTTGTGATATTCTTCTTGATTAATTAGCCCTGGAGTCAAAGTTATATTGTGTGTTATAGAGTAAAATAACAAATAGATAAAATAAGAAAGGTGCAAACTGTATGAGATCCTAAAGTGAAGCAAAATTTGGGCAAACACAAGTTAAAGTTGATATTTTGAATACATTGGAAAAGGACTGGGGACAAACCTGCTGTCAGGCAGACTGTGGTGACATGCTGGGAAGAGAACCAAGTGAAGGAAAACAAAAGGAAACAGAGGGAAGCGTGTTTTTTATGAGTGAACCTGCAGGACTTCCAGCCAGGGCAAAAAGAAAACACGAACAGCTATTTTTGACCAAAGTCAAGTTGACAAATGACCCAGACTTTCCAATTCCCTGTGACTTTGTTCCTTACGCTCCTGGGTGCTATTGTTTGGCACTGACATGGGGGAGAAAAACCCCACACAGCCTTTGCTTTGGGGCACTTGGGCTCACCAGTAGCTGCAAGGCTGAGGCGAGCCCTGCCAATTTGCTCACATGCAACTTCAAGTGCATTCAAAGGAGGCTCAGTGAGTGAGGAACGGCTTTGTACCCTGGGAAAAAAAAAACACACACAGTCTGAAAAGACTTGTCAAGATCAGTGAAGGGACGGAACCTTTTTTCCTCTTTTTCCCCTTCAGCCCTGTCTTGTTGAGAGGGGAATTTGAGACAGGGTGTTGAAGGGGAGGCTGGGGGAACCTTTTTAAAGCTCACATCACGCTAGAAAATCTCAGGGGCCTTCATCACAGCACTTTTAAAAGCACTTTCTAAACTGAGCATTAACAGCAGCCCTCCCCTCTGCTGCTGCCCTGTTTAAGCTAGGCACCTATTAGCCTCCCTAATTACCGGATATCTTCCAAGGGAGAAAAGGAAGGGGGGGGCAGGTTACAAAAACCTATTGGCTGACGACATTATTTATGACCCATTCGTAATGGATTTAGAGTGACAGCAGTTTCAGTCCACTAGCAGGGTCAAAGGCAGATGCAACAGAACACTAATGCCCATGAGAGTGACGGACAGCTTTGAAACTGACCCCTCTCGGGTTGGGGGTGGGTGGCAGTGCTCTAAAAATTGGAAAAGAACTCAACAAGAAGGAATAAAAGACAGGGGAAGCGGTGCAGGAAAACTTTTCGTCTCTCCGAGGACTGAGAGTGATGGAGAGAGATGTGTCTGGGACGAGACAGCGAGCGTTTTTCCAGTCTATTTGCCCCGCGTCTAGACCCAGAGTCAACGGGACAGGCCCAATAAAAAGGCTGGATATTGCAGAGCGGAGACTGGGTTAGACAAGAGTCCAAAAATACTGATGGAAGGGTGCACTGTGGAGTAGCTGGGGACACTGAACTCCAGTGATAGCCATCGAGAAAAAGTCCCGACCGCGATCTATCTTTCCATGACCTCTCCACTAGCAAAGCAAAACTGCAACGGCTAAGGCTGGCTACAGTACAGTAAACAATCTCCCTCTCTTCCATTAGCCACCATTAAATAGGGCAATTAGAAGTCTTAAGCAGCGCAGAGAAAAAAAACTACAGTGTTTCCTGAATCCTTTCCAAGGGATAAATACATAAACATCAAATATGGGTGCTAAGGATCAAAGTATACTATAAGAGTGTTTGATGTAGGCACGGATTGAAATGTGCATATTAAAAAGGAAGTGCAGTCTGTGTATTCTAACGCTGATTAATGTACATCATGTTTTGGCCCAGCGTTTGATAATCAGTGTCCGATGATCAAAAAGATTGTTGGACCGTAGCATTCTGGACCGTCTAAGAGCTTGAAGGGCCTCCTGTTTTCTGACTTCAACTCCTTCTTTTACCTGGAGATCAGAGAGCTGAGCAAGCCACCACAACTACAAGGGTTAGGGGTTCAATCCCCACCGGGGCATGTTAGAAATGTATGCCATTAGAAAAATAACCTCACAAGAACAAACATTTTCATGTCACGTCAAAGTGATCATGACTTCTTCTGGGTTGAGAAATTACTCCACCCACTTGAGCTTGAAAAGATTGGTTAAACTCAAAAAACGCAGGGTCATCAAGGCTCTGAAAGGTGAACAGTGCAATGAAGAGAGAAAGTACAAGTTAGGTCACCACTCCTCCGACTCAAGAGTCAGCACAGTTGTGCTCAACACTGATTGATTTGTTTTCCCTTATTTAGCTGAAAAAACCCTAAGAGCTGCACGGCTCTGACCAAACACCGACTAAGAAATCTCACTTCACGCTCCCAGAGTGCACTGCAGCACACGCCAGCACACACTGTCTGGAGAGCCCAGGGGTTTGGCATTGTTGTAGATCGATTGTTTGCCTTGCAGAGAGAGCAAATTCTAAAAAATGACTGTGTGTGTTGGTGTGAATGTCAAAATGGCTGTGGAAGTGCTGATGCATGTAATGTGTGTGTACTGCATTTTCACAGCTTTATAAAAGTTTGGTTTTCCTGTTAATGGCAATCCTTTTTTAAATTTAAAAACAATTTAAAAGAGAGTTGTGCAGCAGCATCTTGCACTGTAGACAGTAAAACACAGGACATCTATAATAGCTTTGTGTATTTGCACACAGACACACATCTGGCAGAGCCAATGTAGAGAGGTTTTTCAATATCAATATGCAGTGCAAAGCATTAAAACACATAAGACCTTGGGGGAGAAACAAAATCCATCCCAGAAAAGATGAGACCTTGAAATGCGTGCGGATAAAGTGAACTTTTCTGTGCTACAAGCAAAGCCATTAGAAAAGCATTGTGTCCAACAGGTTTCCACTCAAAAAACAGCTTTTTTTTGTTGCTTTATTAGACATTAGAGAAAGCCATGAAATTGTTCAGTTTTCAAATGCGGGAGGCAGATAGCGATGAGAGATGAAGAGTCAAAAGGGCAGCAAAGAAAATATGTGAACAAGCCATTGATTTTTACAAAGCATTGATGCTTGAGAATCTTCAGTTGATGGATGCAGACAGTGGCCGCATGTGGAGGAAATAATACTTCTCCAAAGAAAAAAAGGTGAATGGTGTGCACATCCAACCCCAGTCGGGTACAGCTGCAGGACTTAAAACAGCAACAAAGGACAGGTTGTCCACACATGTTTGATCAAGACCTTGCAGGCCGAAACATTAAACCAATCAAAACTTGATTGGAACATGAGAACTTTAGTCTGCCGCAAATCTTCCTATTTTTCTCCCGTACAAATCTTATTAAAACATGATTCAACAAAACATCTCAACAAGAGACAAGATAACTCAAATTTGCTACTATCCCTCAAAGCTATATAAACTTGAGACTTGGGTCAGATTTAAAGCAAGACGCAAGAGTATATCATTTTTTGCTAAATAAAAACAACCCCCTAACTTGATCTGGTCTGTGGTTAGAAAACCTCAGCTAGAAATGACAAAATATCACAACAGCCCACACAAGCAAAGCGAGTAACTGAACAAACTGAATATGGAAAAACAATGGAGGGATGGGAGGGCAAACAGAGAGAAGTAGATATAAGGAGAGGAAACAATGAATCCTTTATCAACACTCTCGTCTTCCTGGCCATAGCAGTGGAGAGATGGTGATAGCGAGTGTTAAGTATCTAGTCAAGTGCTGCTACCTGCGGTGAATAACAAGCAGATGATCGAGCCACATCTGCAGCCTGGCGGAAGAAGAATACTGAAGAGTCAACCTGTTCTGAAGTAACAGCCTGTCTCTCAAGGTAGCCTGCGGTTTAGTACATAAAGTGTGCTATTCAGGAATAAAAAAATCATTATCTCAAGTTCATTATTCAGTGAACTGATAAATATCCATCTGGTGATATGATTTTGTCTACTTCGAAGCACAGTTGCTCACTAGTGTTTTACTCCTGCAGAAGCTTTTAAATAAATCAAGAGTACATTTAGTTTTTCAACTAAACCTGCCATGCTGTAACATAATCTCTTTCTGATAACAACCTGCCCTGCGTGGCTGCTTTGATTTCAGGACTGACCTTTTCACTGCAGTCTCAACAGCAAAGCCAATCACGACGTCCTGTCAGCTTGGCTCAGGGGTCTCTACCTGCAGGAGCCTGGATCAGCCTTTCAGTGCCTCTCAGGCATATTTTCAAGTGGGCTGTAATGTAGTTGACTGCCACTGGTCTGTGATTTCCAAACTTGGTTTCTGGATAGGTTATGTTTATTCAGATTCTTGTCAGATCTAGTCTTTAGATTTCATTTTTTATGTACAACTACATAGGTACATACATACACAAGTTGACCAACTGGTCCATCTTCCAGCTGTCAGGCTCAAGGGTGCATGAGCAACCAGCAAATGGGCAACCGCCCAGGGGTCCCAGATCTTGAGGGGCCATGAAAGCACCAATTTCACTGGGTGTAAGTGGATTTATAGTCATTTGACTAAGGAAAAAATTGTCTTGCAATAAGCACAACTAAATCATAGTATCAGCAGGAATAATATGGGCCTGAAAGGCCACAATCAAAGGTGGGGTGAAAAGCCTGCCGTGACACAATGAATGGTATAAATAGGCACAACAGTGCACACTTTCGGACAGTCTTGCCACAAACCATTCATAGTGATACACTCAGTTGTACACACAAAGAAGAGGTGAAACAAATTTTGTTAACCATTGCTCAGTTCCATCAGTGTTCCAGTAAGCCATGACAGTGACCCAGAATGCACAATACCAGGACCCTGGAACTGGTTCACCTAAATGGAATGCAGTTGTTACTAATGTTATTGATCACACCTCTGCTCCTCCTGCTATGGCATGCCAAAACGTCTGCTGGGAAAAAGGTCTCTTCTGATGTCGAGCAGGTGCGGAAGGGGATGGTTTCAGACGCTGTTCGAAAATGCAACAACCACCATCGATTCCTTAGAAGTGATTCTTGATAAATCCTGAGGCCATCTCGAAGACAAGCCAAAAATCTAAATATATAACTTTGGAACCTTTATTATTTAGTTGATTTGGTGCTTAAAAATAATGATTTCTTTAAAAAAATCAAAATACTATACACCAATTTGACACACCTGGGGCCAGGCAGTAATTAAGCATGGTAGTACTGGTCAGCATGTGAAGCTAGGCCACGTGGAGTCTACTGTCTGCACTGTACATAATAGGCAGTTAAAGACAACTTGGTACAAACAATGCACATAGAGCAGGAGGAATGGGAGGTTGATGGGTTATGCTAAGGCATTAATCCGGCCCTGGTAGGGCTCAATCCACCTATGTACTTTATGCAGTGGATGGGTTGCAAAGCCACCAGACAAAGAGAACAGCACTGCCCACAGAAAATCTAAATTCAAGTCAACATTAAATCCAAGAAAATTCATCAGCCACACTGTTTGATTGACAGACAATCTCTACAATATGCAGTGCAGACAACCACAAAAACAAGCACTGAGCACAAACAAAGGGAAAAATTGAAAAAACATTTTGAGGATGACCACCTCAAAAAAAACTACAAAAAAAACACCATCAAATACAACCTAAAAAATATAATTGTTGAACTTTGGTGGCACACAGTGGGAACCAGGCAGAATGATGTACAAAATGTTCCTAAAATATACTGTAGCTTTCTTTCCATGCTGTTGCAAAATGCTGCAAAACCCTCTTTGATCTTGTACCATTACAAGAGCTACTCCATCTCCCTCCCTCTCTGCTCTCAACATCCACTGCTGGCTGTTAATATTCACCCTCTCTCAACCCTTATCTCACCCGTCTCATACTTAGTCTTTTGCCTCCCCTTCTTCTACCAATTCTCTCCCATTTTTCACATTCTTCCTCATATGTTCTTGAACATTCACATCTTTGTTTACCATTACATCTTCCACTGGCTTCTCTTTATCCACTCCTTTTCCTTCTCCCCCTCATCTTCCCCACCAGGGAAGTGATCACAAAGCCATGCGTGTACCCTGGCGGGATTATAGAGGGAGGGGGAGAGAGAGGTCCAGTCTCGCCTATGAGACGGAGGGAGATGATGAGAGAATCAGGTGTTTTGTCTGGATGACATTATGTGACTAAATAAGCAAAAGGTTCACAGCCGGGTTCTGGCCTCAAAACTCAGCGATATACAATTCTCTGCTTCTCTCTGCAGCTATTTCTATAGGACACTGTTTCTTTTCATCATCATTGTCCGACCTCTACCCTCGACTTAATAATCACCCTCTCTTCTTCCTTTCATCACCTTCTCTTGCTCTTTACCTCTACGTTCGTGTTTCCATTCAGGCTAATGTGAATTAAGAATTATGATAAGGATGTTTCGATTGCTCAAACAATAAGAACTCAATAAGAAGCAACAGGGGAGATCCCAGGGTGTGATTCTGATTTACCTCCCCAATATAATGTGGTCGCCCCCGAGGCCAGGCAACCACCGCTTCTGGGAACAGACAGCGATCCATTTAATTCACAGATAGATTCTCAATCCAGACCCTGAGCTTCCCGAGGTGCAGCTGTAGATTTGACATATAAATATAAAGTATAACTTATGCCATTTCTTGGAGGCTATAATCCAAAGTGCTTTTCAGTATGGAAGGTGGGGATCCAGTGGGAATCAAACCCCCAGCCCTGTAAATCAGCAAGCAAGTTTGGATTTCTCAAAATGAAAACCAGCTTTCCCATAAACCTAGCCCCATGCTGAGTTTGTTTTAAAGAATAAGAAGAAATACAGAAGCTGATGAGAACCCGTGATAACGACGACAACAACAACAAAAAAACCATTCTGATCATGTCAGCTAACACGAGGCTGTAGTCGCAACAGTTCTGTGTGGCAGTAAAGCACAGTGCTGGAGGAGGATGATAAACCACTGGCGGATAATGTTCCATGTCATTTTCATTTCTAAAACTGACAATTTATTCATTTATGCAAGTAATCAAGTAGCAGCTTTAACCATAACAGTAGCTTGGTAGTAGTTCAGCTAAATTCATGTGTGAATCATATTATTTGATCATTTAAGGTACATGTTACTGCTGTGTTTCATGCTGTGATTTAGATTTAAAGGGGATATATGTAAGTTTTTGATTTTAATAAATCAAATTGTCATTGCCAGAAATCACGTTCTTCGTAACATTCAGTTTTTTTATTTTGGTTACCAATACTCAGGTACACAGCTTCTCCACCTCTCAGTAACTAACGTGACCCACATAACATAAAACACTGCAATAGACTGGTCACAACAACCCAGAGGAAGGAAGAGCCATGCACTAACACTAGTTACAGTAAAGTTATTTACTGCGGTCCATCTGTATAGTGTGACACAATCTCATTTTAATATTCAGTCCAGCTCACGAACCGTTTCATTATCAGCCAGTACATGTAGCTGTGCTGACATCGCTGAGCCTCCGGTGAAAGATACACAGATAGTAAAGATATTTAGTGAAAGCAGCAGGCGAGCTAACGATGTAGCACATCGGCTAAATGCAGTAAATGTATTGTGATCATGTAACGAGCATGGATTAGTTCAACCTGCAGCTGATAAAACTATTACTGTAACGTTGCAGTGGGAGTTTACCTGAGTTTCCAGCTCTGTCTGTTCTCCCTGCCTGTCTATAGCCGCTGTCACTCTGCCTGAATTCAGGAGGATTGTGCCGATATGTAGCTCGCTGCGCTGAATGAAGTAACGTTACGGAGCCGGTGTTGATCTGCCTCTGAGACGGGAACGTTGAAGTAAGTAGTAGTGAAAAGCCACAGCCTGCATGCTGATGTTTCTGCGTTTATTGCAGGATTTCTCTATGACAGTGGTTGTGTTTTGGATTATGCTCACTCATGACTTCAAGCGAACACGCGTACGAGCACACGCCTGGTTGCAATCTTAGAACCGCACCGCTAGTGGCCGCTGGAAACTGCATAATGCCCCTTTAAAAGGAACAGTTTGACATTTTGGGGAATACACTAATTTGCTTTCTTGTCGAGATTTAGATGAGATAGGTGAAATTATCATATCTGTAGCTACACTTAGCTTAGCTTAGTATGTAGACTGAAAACGCTCATTTTGCAAAAGTTAAAACTCTACCAGCAGGTTTAAAAATCATTAATTAACACGCTGTATCTCATTTGTTTCATCCAAGCAAAAACCAAAGTGTAAAAACAGCACGTTGTGTCTATTGGGAGGATTATATGCCCAATACGTACCCAGGCAAAAATAGTCTGCCATACAACCCTCTATAAAACGACAATTTGTCATTGTATACACTTTGGTTGTTGTACTGATTAAACAGAAAAAAAAATAATGTTTTAGAGACGCTGGTAGGCAGGTCTTGTTACCTATGGACAGAGCCTGTCTAGCTGTTTTCACACCTCCCCGTTTCAAATCTTTGTACCAACTAACTGGATGCTCCCTCTTACCATATATTTAGGTATTCACCAAATAGACATGAAAGTGGTGTCAATCTTCTCCTCTAACTCTCCACAAGAAAGCAAGTGCATTTCTCAAACTGTTAAACTATTTCTTCAAAGAGTAACTGCACCCAGGCTAATAATCGTGCTTGCACTACCAACTGCTGGTGGCGACATGCTCTTTGAACACCCTGCAGTACTGTATGTACGTCTTTCTTTTCTTTTTGAACTTATATTTTCTAAGCAACTTTATGTATCTTGAGGGAAAATCTCCCGTAGACAAGTTTTTTTTTCCAGTAAGAAAAAATAAATAGCTTGGAAAACTAGACTTTTAAAGTATTCTAGCAGTAACATGCTCGACACACGGAGCTGCACTAGACGCCTGCACCTTCTCGACCTGGAGTGTCTTTTTGTCTGCTGAGGCACCTCACTGCCTTCAGTCACTGCGGTGTGAACAGCAGCACAACGTGTCTGTGGCTTCGCAAATGTGGGTGGAAATGGCACTGTGTGTGTGAGCGTGAGTGCAAGACCAAGTTCCTGCAGTCTCTGGCTCCGCGGCAATTAATCCTAACAGCCACGGTGTGTGTGTGCCGATCACATGCGCTTTAAAGTGAGTGGCGTCATGCACTGGGGAAGCAGGCATCATATCAGACTATTATATTGATACAAATTCATAACCTGCAGTGATTATTTTTTTACTTGACTGATCACAAATTAAATCGCTGCAAAACAAGAACAATCAGAACATTTACGTCATTTATGACATTTTTTAATAGAACTCAAACATGCGGATACTAGAGACACATCTGCTTAAGTTTAATTTCCACTTCTTTGGCCCCTCTAAAATAAATTACTTTATTTTTTTAAGGACTGGCTTTTTCTTTTATGGGCTCTTTTTTCGTCCTTGTCCTTCTGTTCCTCTCTGTGCCTTTTCCATGCCATCCATCATCCATTGAGGTCACTGCAACCTTTTCGACTGAAATATTCTTGGCATTGGAAAATAAAAAAAAAAAAAAAATCCTCCATCAGATTATTATTTTTTTTTTTAAAGAAAGTGGGCAACCCCCTAATTATCACTAAAACCCAGAATGTTCCACATGGCTTTGAGGCCACGTGACATCAAGACGTCTGTCTCTTCAAAATGAGACCAAATCATCAAAAAACAGTGAGTCATTTTCACCAATAAAAACCGCTATCCCAGGACAGGCTTTGTAGACGATACGCTCATCTGAAGTGGAGGGTTTTGAATGTGTGGGCCCCTGAAACCTTAAACCGCGGGCCACTTGGTTTTTGTGGTGCGTGTCAGTAATCCATCCCCCCAACAGGGAGAAAGTGATATTTTGCAGCCATGGGGGAAATTGCCCCGATCACCACGAACCTCATTTTACTGCCCTAATATACAGAGGATCTACTAAGAAGGGAAGGGGAAAGTTGAGGGGGGCAGAAAGAAAACGATGAAAAGAGAAATGAAGTGACATATATCAAATGAAGCAACCAGGCGTCTCATAGAACAGTTTGTAAGGACAGGCAGGGAACACAGGCAGCGGGTGCACGTGCACTCACACACATGTTGAGCTCTAATTTTGAAATATCGCCCTCCCCTCTTTATTTTTCAGCAGGGTCAATGGCTCTGATTGAAGTGGAATTGGATCCACGCTGCTCTATCCAGTGACTGGTGCCCCCGCTGGAAGCAACATCTGGCAGGATTGGTTTTAACCTTGAATGCCCCTTACCTTCCTGTCTTGCTACAGTGAGAAACAATACTTCTGGAATCACTACTGCTACAAATATTAATACTTCTTCTGCCTCTGCCATTACTACTCCTATCACACCTTTGTTACTGCCATTACAATGCTAACTCCTTCTAATATAACTTTTATTACAGCTGCTTCGGCTACTACTACAACTGCTAGACCCACTGCTATGCTCAAACTACTAGCACTCCTGGTGCTACTCTGCTTTCACGCAAAACTTCCAAAAGCATTTTCACAGTGCAAGGCCATTGTTTTTAAATGGCAAGTATTTACACATTTGTTGTTGAATACAGGTTTTTTTGGTGGCAGTAGGTCAAAGGTTAAAAATAAAAGGTACCTTCGAACAAGGTACTTTACACTCAGCTGTACAAATAAGTGCCAGCAGTGAGCATCGCATATCTGTAAATCCTTCAGTGTTAAGTGGGTGAAAAATCTAATGAAAATGTGACTAACACCTGTTCACACATTTTCTGTACACTGTAATTCCTCACATATGTTTCACAGCATCAGTGCACGGAGCGCCAGCATACATTTGTGTCAACATCAGCCGGCAGTGCATCAGGTACATCGCACCCATATGAGAAAACGGTTCAGCACGTCTCATTGTACGTTAATCCAAAGTGCTGGTAAACACGTCCTCTCACATTGTGCTACATTTCTCAGCGTGCCTCAGAACGCTGCCGCTGCCAGGAATGTGTGTCACCTCCAGGTGCTACAATACCTAACTAGTGGTGGAAGTACTTCCCACAGACAGAGTGACCCCAGACGGGTCAGGTAAACACAGACTGACCTTCAGTAAACAAAGCCAGCTATCTGGTAAACACAAGGTTTGTCAGAACCGTCCTTATCTCAATAGCATGTCCCTTTGAGAACACATGAACACGCTACTCTAATAGCACAGATGCATGAGCACACTCCTCAAATTTAGCAGTATTGTTAAATCAACAGGGGTCTTCCTGAGAAATGTGTGCATCTGAAACTGCAATTACAACATCAAAGGACACAATAGCTCAATAATCTCCTGAAACTGGATTTTGGTCTTGGTTTTATTGACTAAAATGATTGATATGCTAAAGCAAATAATCTAACTTTTAATTTTAGACATCGGCATTTCAGCCCATCTTGCCTTCTAATATAAACACTAGATTGGAATGTTTTATTTATTCGGCCACCTGAAAGGATGATATATAAGATATACCATATTCTTTTACCATGAGAGGATGTGCTGCATATTAGAAACTGAGACACTGTGTGGTTGATACATTTTCATAAATCCAACGCAAATGACACCATTCTTTGCTGCACAATCTCACACATCTCTGCAAGAAAATCAGCTGTCAGTTCCGTATGGCTCAAACTCACCGCCCATCGCTCTGACACAGTTACGCGGACAGTCAGTCGGAGGTTTCACTAAAGGTATCTGAAAGCTTCCTTGAGCTGTGCCAGCTTGCAGTCCTCAGGGGTCAACCTTCGCCCTCAACCATTTGTCAAACAAACTAGTAGTATTGCATTTCTGGGACTGGAAAGGTACATCCCCTTGCCCCGAGCTCTGGAGGAATGTGGCTGCCAGCATGTTGGAAGGTTGTGCAACAGTGAAGCACATCAGAAGCTGATATGGTCAATTACTTCTGTAAAGACTGAGGGAGAATAAGAGTGCTGGGCGTTGCAACAGAGGCTTGATGGTATTGTAGAGGCTAATGTGAGAAGTGACTTGCAGACAGTCGATGTGTCAGTGCTACTATCAGTCACAAAAACAGAATTGTGCATCAAAGGCTGACTTGGTGACCATTGCATCAATCACAAATAATGAGGAATGAGGAGAGAATAGAGGTTATTTTTCTATAAATTTCTTCAAGTCTATTGCTTTGGATAAATTTTTTCTCACCTATAATGTTTCACCCTTGTTTGAAGGGCGATTTACTTCCAGTGGCACAAAATGACTGTAATATATCTGCAGGGAGCTAAAGGGACTGTTGATCGATACCAATGACTCAATGATTTAGAAGCTAAGAAAGAGGCAGAAAGAGTGTTGTGCCTCTGAACAACACTTCTTTCTTACTGCCAGTCAGATTCACCTCACTGTTCAATCCAAAACCAGAGGGTTCATACTTTCCCCCCGCTCACTCCCTACTTTTCATTTGTTCCAAGGGGTTTAAGGTAACAAGCAGGAGGAAGAAAGTAAAGGGCATGCTATAGAGAATTCAAATGAGGATTTGATTTATCTTGCCTTTGTGGAGATGCACAGCATTGCATTTCTTGAGTTTGTGGAGATGCACAGCAAGATTTGGCCACAATCAGACTCAGTGGGAATAATGAATGCAGGTGAATCTGTCTAGGTGGCATTGATATTGGTACTTTTGAAAGGTGATTTTGTAGCAGAAAATAATGTTTTGACATATCCTGGGTAAAACAAAGCCTTTTCACCCTTGCTTCTATAACATCACCTGAAAACTGTTGGATCTGTGTGATACCCATCCCTGAAGTACCTGTCATGGACCTTCCATTGACATTTCTGGCACCAAATAGCACTCACAAATCTTTGTAGGTACTTACCCAGTACTTGCATTTGATAATGTAGTTTGATAACAGTTGTTTCTGGGTGCAAGAGCACACTCCCGAACCCACGGGTAGCTCTGTGACAGGAGGACAGAGGCTACCCTGGAAAAGCAGCGCTCGTATCTACGCATGACTGACGGGAGCCAGCAAACAAGCCGCCGTGACCGCTGGTAAACACAATTAGCATGCCATAAAAGATGAATGCCGTGTCTGTGTAATTGTCAAAAGGAATTATGCGCTGAGAACAAGCTGGAAAAATTTCATCTTTGCAGGGGCAACCCTGTCGAACAAATTATGGTTTAACAATATTCATCCCGTTTTCTTTTCCCTTCCTTGCATATTGAACAAAGCAGAGGCAAGGGTAAGCATGTTTGTTACACATCATTAACCACTGTATCATGTTACATTGCCACTAATGCTTTGAGACTAATCTCCTTTCCTCCAATGTCACTGATAAGCTCCCTCTCTCGCTTATCTCTTATCTTGACTCCTAAACAGAATCAAACATATGCCTCCTATCCCCTCTCATTACGATATCAAAGGCTTAATAAAGGCCGTTTATCTCTTCCCAAACAGACCCAGCTAATTGAATCCAGAGCTAGATAGAGATCTAGTAAGTGTGTCAGTGGATTAGTAGGGCCTGTCGCCACGGTAACCCATGAGGAGGAGGAGTGCCGAAGTTGCTTCCTTGGGTTTGTTGCTTCCAAATGACTCCGCAGCACATCCTCGCTCAATATCCGCCTGATAACGCTTCCTTCCTGAAGCGAGCGACTCCGCACCGCAATCTCATCTCTCTCAATCTGCGTCAAGCAGGAAATGAGACCAGATGTAAAACACGGCAGTTCACTGACTTGAGACCTCCTTGTTGCCAGGCCATTGTCAGCTTGTATTGCTGTATCTTGTATCTGATGAAAACAAGAAAAGTTTCATTTAAAAAAAAAAAAAAAAAAAAACTCTTGGGGTTCTGTTTCTCTGTGAAGCTTGTAAATCCTTTTTTTATTTAGTTGTGTTTCCTCCATTGATCTCAGCTCCCTCTCCTTTTGTTTGCACGTCTTATATTCTTGTTTTCCTTTTATTTCCTCCGTTCTGGATCAGATGATGTGAAAGCAAAGCATCTGCCTCTCTGCGGCGTTCGTTGGCAGACTTGATTTGCCAGCGACCTTGAAATGTGGGGAGAGTAACTTTGACACAAAGTCGTGTGGCATGCCGAGATCAGGACCTTGAAAAATCATGCGGTTGCGGTGAGACGCAACATGACCGCTCTCGAACGTTTCTGATCCCGGCAGCCTTGTCTAGGGTCTAGCCTTAACTGACCACAACACCAACATACGGTCAGAGAGATTGTCAACATAAAATTGCTTCACCTCTGTCCTTCTTTGGTGACAGTTTGTGAAGGACACTTTTTCCTTGGGGTTTTTTTGAGTTTCTGTTGGTGTTTCCAATTCATTTAGTAATTATCCCAAAATCCCTTCCTGTATTTGAAAGATATTAGACAGATATCGGAAATGTAAAAAGCAGAATTTCTTGTGCGTCACATGATTTTTCATGGGAAAAGACACCAGCCACTTGGGATTTAGAGGGCTTTCATGAACTAAGCACATCTTTTCTATGTTCAACCAACCTGCTACAACACACAAATGAGCCGAATAAGATGCACGCATAAGATAGTCACAGATTAATTGGCTGGAAAGATATATTTTGAAGAAATTACTTTCACTATTCATGATTGGTTAATACCAGAGTTCTGACTGTTCAAGCAAAGCCACAAATCACAAACAATAACCCTGCAAATCATTAACGCCATAATCTTGCCAGTCCTCTCTCTTCCCAACATTTCCTTTCTCATGAACTCCGACAGTGTCAACTCATGCTTCTCCCCGGGGCAGCGTCCTCTTCTTCCTCCTCCTCTTTCTTTTGTGAGAAATGGGCTTTTTGCATGCTCAGAGAAGAGAGAACAGTTGCAACACAGGAACTCCTGCTGGCCGAGCCAATCCCTCCTGGATTTCATCTCAGTGCTAGTGAGAGCATGACGCTGGAAGTGAATCTTGTCCATGTGCTTAACGGCCGCATGTGGAGGCCCAGAGGGGGCGTGCAAGATAAGGAGGATAAGTTAAAGGCCGATTTGCAGTCTTAAGGCTATAAAGAGGTTTTAATGTAACACATTGAAAGCATGTTTCACAGAAACCCAATTTAGCGCTTATTTCCTTTTTTTAAACACGCTAAAGCGAGCTGAATTTAAAAACAAGCTAACTTTTGTATTGCATATTCAGCCAAAATAAGAGTGCAGCAAGTGCCTTCAGTGATTAATCTTTAAATACTATCTACCCTCAGCTGCTATGTTGAGCCGGCAGGTGCAAAACCTGTCTTAACTGGGATAAGCACACAACAACAAGCCTGGTTTGCTCAGCGCTGAACTGGATACAAGGCTGTAAAATACATGAAAAGGCTATAGTGGGGAGGTGATTTGAAATGAGCCGGGCGGAGCTGGAGCGCTTCCAAACAGGTGCTGCTACGCCGCCATCCCAACAGGAGGCTGTAGGCGAGGCAGACTGTGTGTGTGTGTGTGTGTGTGTGTGTGTGTGTGTGTGTGTGTGGTTATTGTATTATCTTATCCTCATGGGAACCTGTCCTGATCTGCTGTTTCCTGCTTAGGGGGACGAGAAGGGACAAAGTTGTAGAGATAAATGTAGCGTAGTCAAAATGATTGTGTGTGCGCATGCGTATGTGTATGTGTGCGTGCATCTGTATTTAGATTAGAGAGAAACATAGGGAGAAAGGACAGGAGTTTTGTCTCATAATATAAATTTTGGCAAAAATCACATGTTAAAATGTGTCTTCACAAATCTTTCCCTCAACTACTTTTATGGTTAAAAGATGTGAAAACCCTCTAGTGTGCACCAACCATTAGATGGCATTTGGGTTTTATCTTTACTTATTAAATTTGTTAATTGTATCTGCTGCTCTGGTGATAGAAAAGACAATGACATGCAACAAGTATTTGTATCTGGAATCAAATGGGGGGTTGCAGCAATGTACACACCTGATACCGCTGCTCTTGTTGCAGGGAAGGTATGTATTGGGGAGTGAAAATATTACATGCTTTATATGTAGACAATTAACATGTTCAAGAACCGACAGCCATGCTAGCTGCTCTGTCAGACCGTACTTTGGCATAGCATTTTTTTTTAGCTAAATGTTATTCTCTGCATGCTAACATGCTCACAATTACAATGTTTAACATGCTGATGTTAAGCAGGTATAACGTTTTACATGCTCACTATTTTTGTTTAGCCCACTCAGCACAAAGTATAACCAATTCTCATTACTTTTGCAGATATTAGGTCATAAAACAATTTGGAAAAAATTATAATTTTGACTCAGTGATGGCGCTGGATGAAAAGTTATACCAAAGTCACCAAGGTTCATCACAATTCCCCCTAAGGGGGGGCGGGGGCATTTATGTCAGTACCAAATGTCATGGCAAAACATCCAATAGTTATCAAGATATTTCACTTAAAACCAAAAATGTCAACCTAATTGTTGCATTACACAATCTTTTCATATTATTTAACTTTTTTTCAAATTCCTGGGGGTTCCACTCAAGTTTAAAAGAGGTGGACACAAACTTGTTTAGAGACACAGAGAAAGAGCATGTCAAGTGTGCAAAAGACAGTATGTGTCTATGTGTTACAAGATGGGAATCTGGTCAACAAACACACACGCAGAGAAACAGACACTTCAAAGCTAGGAGGCAGGCCATGCAGTGAGGTGGTTTGAGGCGTCAGAAGTGGACTGACAGGTATGGATGGGTCAGTTATTATCAGAGGGCTTCATTTTGATTCTTAGGAACCCAAGCCGACCACTGGAGGAGACTTCAGAGGAGAATGTCAACACTTCGACAGCTTCCCCGGACACACACACACACACACAAGTGATACACACAAATGTTACGCTTGCCTTTGAGGTTTTACAGGGTTCTTTTGCTGCCAGCGCGCTCACACAACAACAAGAACAAGCGCCGGGATTGTCTTTGAGGTGTGTCTTATTTTGTCTGCTAGCGCACACATATAAGCACACTCATACCATAAATCCAAGTGACACGGTTGTCTTTGTAGAATATCTCATTTCACCTGTTAGCGCACACACAGCTTCAACTGCTATGTTTGCCTTTGTGGCATATCGTATTTTGTCTGCTAGCGCTCTCTCTCTCTCACACACACACACACACACACACACACACACACACACACCAGATGTCTTAGAGGTATATGATTGTATTTCATCTGCAAGCATGCAAGCACGCGCACACACAAACTCCA
>NC_060165.1:5223442-5248504 GCF_021292245.1 Micropterus dolomieu | reverse complement strand
AACAAGTATTTGTATCTGGAATCAAATGGGGGGTTGCAGCAATGTACACACCTGATACCGCTGCTCTTGTTGCAGGGAAGGTATGTATTGGGGAGTGAAAATATTACATGCTTTATATGTAGACAATTAACATGTTCAAGAACCGACAGCCATGCTAGCTGCTCTGTCAGACCGTACTTTGGCATAGCATTTTTTTTTAGCTAAATGTTATTCTCTGCATGCTAACATGCTCACAATTACAATGTTTAACATGCTGATGTTAAGCAGGTATAACGTTTTACATGCTCACTATTTTTGTTTAGCCCACTCAGCACAAAGTATAACCAATTCTCATTACTTTTGCAGATATTAGGTCATAAAACAATTTGGAAAAAATTATAATTTTGACTCAGTGATGGCGCTGGATGAAAAGTTATACCAAAGTCACCAAGGTTCATCACAATTCCCCCTAAGGGGGGGCGGGGGCATTTATGTCAGTACCAAATGTCATGGCAAAACATCCA
This sequence comes from Micropterus dolomieu, assembly GCF_021292245.1. NCBI lineage: Eukaryota > Metazoa > Chordata > Actinopteri > Centrarchiformes > Centrarchidae > Micropterus > Micropterus dolomieu. The sequence goes on along the minus strand of NC_060165.1, from coordinate 5,248,001 downwards.
ATAGTTATCAAGATATTTCACTTAAAACCAAAAATGTCAACCTAATTGTTGCATTACACAATCTTTTCATATTATTTAACTTTTTTTCAAATTCCTGGGGGTTCCACTCAAGTTTAAAAGAGGTGGACACAAACTTGTTTAGAGACACAGAGAAAGAGCATGTCAAGTGTGCAAAAGACAGTATGTGTCTATGTGTTACAAGATGGGAATCTGGTCAACAAACACACACGCAGAGAAACAGACACTTCAAAGCTAGGAGGCAGGCCATGCAGTGAGGTGGTTTGAGGCGTCAGAAGTGGACTGACAGGTATGGATGGGTCAGTTATTATCAGAGGGCTTCATTTTGATTCTTAGGAACCCAAGCCGACCACTGGAGGAGACTTCAGAGGAGAATGTCAACACTTCGACAGCTTCCCCGGACACACACACACACACACACACACAAGTGATACACACAAATGTTACGCTTGCCTTTGAGGTTTTACAGGGTTCTTTTGCTGCCAGCGCGCTCACACAACAACAAGAACAAGCGCCGGGATTGTCTTTGAGGTGTGTCTTATTTTGTCTGCTAGCGCACACATATAAGCACACTCATACCATAAATCCAAGTGACACGGTTGTCTTTGTAGAATATCTCATTTCACCTGTTAGCGCACACACAGCTTCAACTGCTATGTTTGCCTTTGTGGCATATCGTATTTTGTCTGCTAGCGCTCTCTCTCTCTCACACACACACACACACACACACACACACCAGATGTCTTAGAGGTATATGATTGTATTTCATCTGCAAGCATGCAAGCACGCGCACACACAAACTCCAGAGGCTACGGCAGTCTTTGAGATACACCTCCAGACTCTTCTCAGAACAGACATTCTGTCTTTTCTGAGAGCTCTGGGCTGAGAATGACGGCCTGCAAACCCAGGTAGCATCACAGTGTCACTTCAAACAGAGACATCAGACAGCTCTCTGTCTGTCAGAGCGTGCAGTGTTCAGACTGAAGCTCCAGAGGAAAAATACTCAATGACATCACATTGGCATGCACACACAGTCGATGACTACAAATGATACAGTTGTTTCAGCTTCAACACACACTCTGACTTCTTTTCTCTTTCTGAAGTGTGCAAAAAGGATGGTATAAAAATCGAAATATTTGGATTTTCATTCATGCTTGACTTTGCCTTCCACATGTTGTGTATTTGAATGCGTCTGCAAGAGAGCAACAGCAGTTTACTTTTCTTCCTCCTCTGATAACAAAGTGAGGCAGAAGGTTATCTTTCAGCCGGGTCTAACTTGATGAACATTGCTCTATTCTTCAGACACACTTGTGTCTGTGTTCTCTGTTAGTCCAGACAGATGTTGGCTGGCCGGACGAGGTCCTCCTGACAGGCGAGTTACTCCTGTCGCTTCCTGCTGGGATGGGTCTCGACCTCGCAACATCAAAGCAGAGCTGAGCTCCTGTATTGCTGGAGCAAAGCCGCTGAAGCGAATCCACCAGACACACGCACGCACGCACCCATGGTAATGTCTAGATACAGACTGATACTGAAACACACACTGAACCAGCTATATATTGTTCAGTGGTGTTGGTAGCCGATGAAGGCAGTTGGAGTCACGCTCCTATTCTCAAGATGGCTGAGCAGTGTTATCAGCAGCAAACACCCAAAAAGCTCTACCGTACAGTTATGAGAAAAGAACTACAGCTTGGTTTCAACAAAGAAGTCATTGTGCTTAACTGGCCACTTTTTTCCCTCAAACATGGAATAGTCTTAAGCAATTACTTAAATAGTGTTACAAAGTACTAATTTGGCTCAGAAACTAATGCTTAACAAAAATGTCTGTCTCTAATGGTGAGACAACCTAAAAAAATGGTTAGGGTGGCTTTACAAGCAAGTATATTCAAGAGTGAGAAAGACTTCTGTAATCACAAAGAGGCAATATAAAACGGACTTGAGCAAAAGATATATAACAGCAAGAAAAAACTAAAGTATTAAAAACAGAGAGAGAGAAGCAGAAGTGATTTTTTTCATCAGAGCAACCAGTGGAAAGGAGATTTAAGAGACGAGAGCGCAATTGAGAAACATGAAAACACTACATTAAACAGGAGACTTCTCCAGCCACGCAGTAACTTAGAACAAAATAGGCTGCTATTATCAGGATGAAATGCTGAGCTTGTGAATCACATAAGCATGTGCAAATATCATCCACCACACAGCACAGATATTGAGACGGAGGGGAAACTAGCTTAATTATACATTTTCATTCCTCACTGAGACAGATTTAGGGAGTGTTTTGTTGCCAGTGCAACAATGACCAGAGAGGAGCCCGGGTCTTAGAAACTGTATCTCACCATTCATCTGTTTACACCTGTTATCCACCAATTATAAATTGGATGAAATGTGCTGCATACAACAAAGCTAATTGCAACAGTGACAGGACAACTTATTTCTTCATCTGACCGTGTTTCTTGCCCCATCACACATCTTTTCAGCAAATGTTCCCATGTTCTTAGATCTCAGCAATTTACTTGGCAAAAAATGTCAGTATTATTGATAAGAATGATAGTCAAATCTATAAAACAAGACCTAAGTTGTAATAAACTAGATTCCGCCCTTAATGTGATGAGGGCATTTCTTGTTTTAAAAAAAAGGTAAAAGTTGAACCCCCACATGCTCTCCCCCTCTCTAGTTAAAGCCAATACATACACCCAGTCTCCCAGTCTGTATTTTCCCTATAAGTATGATTGTTTAATTTGTATATGAACTCACACAGTCTTGTGTGTGTAACTTAATATTATGCATGGATGAGTAATGTTTTATTGCACTGTAACCAGCTATTAATTCTCCGTCTGGTCTCGTCAGCTCATGTTCGTAAGGCATTTTGTGATTTGGTATATGTTTTCAATGTTCTTTTTATTAAATCATATCTGCTAACTAATGTTCCTCAGTGAGAACTGAACTGAACTGGGAAGCGGATCAGACCTGGTCAGAGAGCAGAGTTAAAAGTTGATTTCTCTCCATGCAAAATAACTGCTAACTGGCAATCAAAGCCCTCTCACATTCCCACTATAAAAACTGACCACCGAAACAATTATGACCGCATCTAAATTGGCCCCACAGCACCCTCCCTAAAAACACAATCCATCAAGACATGTGAGGGAGAGCTGTGGTCTGTATTTCCTCACTGCTTAATGAAATGCCTGGATACAGTCTGAAACAGCTCCAGCTTCTCAGAGAAAAACTAGAAAAGGCTATCAAACAGAGGTCACTTTGTTTTGCACAATCTCCCTACATCAGATGCCAAGATGTCTTTGCCAAATATTCCAATTAAAATTGCACAAATCAATGCCCTTTGACACTGGGTTGCAACCCTGAACCTTGCAACAGGCCTGCGAGAGAAAAAAAAGCTGCCACTTTTTTGAATGGTCTGCAAAGTCACAGAACATCTGAATATGTGCCATGTGCTTTATGATATGGGCTCAAAAGTTAGTCGTCACTGTTGCTGTTTATTATGCTGCTATGAAACTGCGCTGTGTGAAATGTGCCTCTGGCTGTGACGACAAAGTCATTTATGGTGCCAGACTTTCTTAGCTAACCTGAAAACTTGGATGGAACCAGAGTCAGCAAGCATCATCCTCGCTGAGATGTCCTTTAAAAAGACAGCCAATCCTAATCCGGTTCAGGGGATACATAGAAATTGGAAGAGTGTTGAAAATACAAACTTACCGGAAGGTGTCCAACAATCTAAAAAAACTTAGGGGCATGAAAAAACAAGACTCACAGCAGCCAAGCTAGCAGACTATAATCAGGCAAAGGCTTGGGCGATCTTTTCTTTTTTTTTCGATCTATTTTCATATCGTCTGATCATGGCTACTTGAGATCACCGATGGGTGATTTGATCGTCAGGGGGCAGTGTTACGTTGCAGCATGTCAGTGAAATGCCAGCATGGAAGAAACAGGCTTATTAGCTTTAAGATAATCCTCTTCTCCTCATCTGTAAATGCACAGTACAGTGTTTCCCACAGAATTACTGGGGGTGCAATCGATAGCAGCTACAGCTTGCTAACCTCGACAGCCCGGCTGTATTCTAACGTTAACATGACTATCCTAATTAGTTAGGCTCCACACTTGCTTGCTTATAAGTTATTTGAAGGTGGGTCTCCGACATTGACAGCGTTGTGTAAAGGAAATAGATAGACTAACTTCTTCATGCTAGTTCACGCTAAATAAAAAGTCCTTGGTCTTTACCATACGTACAAAATACGTCTATATTGCATTATAAAAGCCCTACGGGTGTTTTTTAATTTCTACATTACATTGATTCATTTAGCTGACGCTTTTATCCAAAGCGACTTTTGCAATTGCTATATATGTCAGAGGTCTTGCTCAGGGACACAATGGTGGGGGGGTTACAGTGGGGGATTGAACCAGGGTCTCTCACACTAAAGGCAGGCATCTTATCCATTGCGCCATCACAAAACAAAGAGCAACATGTGTTTCACTATAGAAAAGCAGTGAAGCCAACATCTCCATCTTGAGCTTGTGTGTTTGCAGGATGTGTGGAGTGTGAGGGTGTGAAGACCAACCCTACATCTGCCTCTCTCTTTCTTCCTTTGTCTCTCTTATTGTCTCTCATATACTCTCACCCATTCCTTCAGCACTTCGGTGGTTCTGGTCCATGCTGACAGCCTCAGTTCCATGTTTAGCACACTGAATTGAGTGTGGCCTTAAGGCTGCTAATGTTCCATGTATCTGCCTTCCCAAAGTAACAGTGTCTTGTCTGTGAGTGTATTTCCTCTAACCGTTTGGTCAGAATGTTGGAAAGTCTGACTTCTGAAAATGAATAATACTATTGAACTTAAAGTGATGATTCACTTCATAAATAGGAAACATTCTCCACCCCAGCATTCCTCAAATCTCACGTCAACACCTGTAAAGAGAAAACAGCATTATTTATCACATGTTTATATTGCTAAAAGTAACTGTATTCCACACTGTGCACTTCAGTCAAGCTAGCCAATGTTCCCAAATATTGTTGGCATTATATATTAGTGGCAGTGGTTAAAGAAATTCCTATAGGCGTCTATGTTTCCCAGCTCATATTTCTGAACTGGTCCGATAGAACATACAGAGGTTGCAATTACGAGCTACTAACTAATTTCCAGCTTCTGTCTCAAAATGGAAGGTAACAAGACACAAACAGAGGCTTCCCTAACAACTGAGGCCCATTCAGGATGAGAGAGCAGCGCTTTATGGTCAATGTTGTGGACAGACAGCGGGGGAGACAACTTCCAGATAACTTGCGCAGTGTTTACAATGCTCTACACAGGGGTCTGAGGCTCCCAGCAGCTGACCGGTGTAAACAGTCCCTATCAGCTGATCCTGGCCTGTGTGCACAGTGCACAGCGCAGGCGACCACCCTTGAGTTTTTATGATCTACTGAGCATTCTAAGTTCCAGACATTTGGAAAGGCCCAGCGTTATGTGTTTTTGTGTCTGTGTCGTGAGAGATAAATTTAAAAAACATCGCTGAAAAAGGAGGTCCATTGAATTTTTGTAATTTACGAGAAAAATATGTTGCAACAATAAAGTGCCTCTTGGGCCTTAATGTTTTTGTAGCGGGTCGTGAGGAAGATTGGACCTAAATCTGGATTTTTTAAAAGTTTTTATTTATCCAGGGAAGGTTGACTTAGCATGCATTTGCAGCAGTGCCTGACTTCATACTCACAATGTTCCACTCTTTCATGTCTGGAAGTCTTCATCTGTTGGCTGCTGAGCAGCTCCAGCAGAGGACTTACAGGCCCGATGCCTTGCTTAAGAGCACTAATACAGACTAAATAGTTTTTTTTATTCAAATTCTCCATCCCAGATTGAAACCACAGTGCTTCTGTGACCTCTGGACCGCCTTTTTCTCAAAGCTTCAGCGATTCAGTGAAGAGACTAGCTGTGGAAAGTGTGTGCGTGCGTGTGCGATGACGGTTGTGTGGTGGAAAGTGAAGGTGGAGTGGAGGACAAACAGAGAAAGAAAGAGAGGAGAACGTTAAAAGCTAAAGAGGAGAGTGTTGACGGGATGCCAGTGGGCAAAAAATGGAAGCAACGCCGACTCCCAACTGCCTCAGGGTGAGCGTGACTTATCAAAGCCTGCAAAGAGTATTGATACAGAAAAAACGTGCGGACAGTCGGCTTTACTGATGGAGACCATGCGATTTTTCCAGTGAGGACAGATGGAGGCTCGCCGCTAAAGAGAACTTACTGGGAAGCCTGTGCAGTCCTGACGCAATAGGGGCATAATTCCACATGTCACAGAGCATCAATAAATATGTTAAAATATTTAAACAGATTTCCCCTAATTACACCCCTTCTGACCTCTGGATGGGATATTGCCTCTGGGCCGACCACTTCAGGCTCGTGTTGAAACAACCGCAGATGTAATTCCTCACGTTAGGCGTCCAAGTTCGCTCTGGACGGGATTATACGGTGTACCACTTGACATGGATGGCAGTGCTCACCGGCTCTACTGCCACCTCCAAGGCAAACATATTTTCACCCAGTGCGGCTAATGCTCCAGCCCAAAACATTAGCTGAAGTGTCTTATGCTGAGGACAGACAGAGTGCAGCCACTAAGTAAGCTGGCTGCTGTCTCAGGTCGGTGTTTGGGCTTGGCAGATTTGAGGACAGCGGTGGAAAATGTACCCATAATTCCCTCCTAATGTTTCCCCCACCTCTTGATACACTGACTGTCTGCTGACAAAATTACTCATTTAGGTTAAAGTGTCCCTCTTTCCTCTTACCACCTTGTCTCTCCATGATGGTGACATCTACAACTAATGCTAACACTTAATAATGTTAAACATTGCTTATATAGTTTTCATTCATTCAGATGTATTTATTCTGATGAATTAAACCCAGGTTTGACGCACAGGTTCGTTCCTTTGAGACAACCCCTGCAACACTATTTTAAATACCAGCTTTTAACACTAATCCGATATATTTGTCAAACTACAGTACTCTGAAATACTACAAGGAAAACAAAATTTCACTTTCATGCAAAAAGAGATCTTCATAATGCATCTTTTATTGTTCAAGATTCCTCCCAGTTAGTCGGTTGGTTTTACTTCTGGAATATAACAGTTGTAAACACCATGAGGCAACACACACACACACACACACACACACACAAACCCTATCAAACTGATCAGTTTTTCCTCCCATCACAGACTTCAGAGTCAAGTTCCCACACTGCTCCATTTGGAACCGTTACCCCGACACAAGATGAAAAGTTTCAGAGTGCGTGCAATGCAAGGCCTGTTGCTGCAGCCAAATATTGAAAATGTCAACTTCCTGGCAAGCACGGATCACCTTTAATCATCATATTGTAATGGCACTTTCCCCTTCAGGCTTGAGCAGAATAATTGTAGTGTTGGTGAAGCCTTCATGGCTGTGTGCAGCTGCGATATTAATACAATGCATACAGTAATACCTTCTGGGCAAACTGTCATATGTTGCTCTGTAGATAAAGCAAACAAATTCCCTGTGGAAGTCACTGCCAGGGTTTGCGATCTTGTTCCCAGCGGGGCTACCCGTGCTAACACAACAGTATGATCCAACTGTGCTGCAAGGTGCTGCTTTGACATTTTTACTAGGATGTCTGTGAAAATGTCAGATGTTAAATGAGATAAGCTGCAAATCCTTTCGAATGTTTGCACCTAGCCTTTTGATCAGTAGTTGTGGTTCAAGTTAAGATTTATCTGCAGCAGCTACTGTATATATATGTATGTAGACTAATACATAGCAAGCTGGTCATTATGTCATAAACACTTTTTGACATAACCAGTGGAAGCTTATTTTGCAATAATGACTGGATATTAGCCTGCAGATACACAAATTCTGACTAAAGACACTGTTCTGTCTAATATAAAACTTCTTCTTCTTTCTTAATTATTTTTTACATGACAAAGTAATTTATAATCTCCTGCAAAAAATAGCTGAGCAGGATTGCAACATCTGGAGCTAGCACTCAAAGGCTACACTGTACAAGAAATGGAACTATTGCAACATCAGCATACATACACAGTATAGACATACACATTCAGCAACCTGTTGAAGAAGCAAGCGCTATGATCAAGGATTTGGCTGTCCTGACTTTCCAAAGTTTGATTGCACCTGCAAGTTATTATAAAAACACATACTCTAGAACCATTGGGCCATAAAATCCGTTAGCAAGATGGTGTTGAGCATAGTAAGCTGTAAAAATGTCTACATGCTGCTTCCAAACACAGAGGAACTTTCCAAAAATGGGGCTGAAGTGGGTTGATATAAAGAGTAAACAACTCTGCTATTAAAGTGTTACAGCCGGGACTTTCAGCTCCAAGTGCTACTCTGGAGTGGAGACCTGGGAAAACAAGGCTCACACATAGCCACACATAAAGGCAAACATTCCTCTCTCTTTTACACACACTCACAATCTACTCAGTGCACTCACAAACAACATACAAATGCACACAAACATTTTATTTCACACACATGCAAATGCACAAATACGTATGTATGCATGATAATTGGTAGCATGGAGTATATAAAAGGTAAAAGCTGCAAACATTTTCCAACCAGAAAACCTGCAGCAACCATAAAGCTTAACTTTCCTGTCTGTTTGAAACAAATTTACATTTTAAAATAATAGCATCACGTATATTAAGCCCTCACCTGAAATCTATGAAAAGTAACTGGACAACTTGTTTCTTGTGCCAATCATCTTGCATCTGGTATCACACTTTACCTTCACCTCAGCTATTAGCAAGGTGTTGTAGGAAGTCCTCAATGCAAAGTGGTGGTGAAAAATGTCTTCTTGGAGGCTGAAGCTGAATAGTCATTTAACAGAAAAAAGTTTTACCACCACACACCTTAGGTTTTCCATTCCTTCTCACCCAAACTCTGTCTGTGTCAGGTCAGAGCAACGGACATTTTGTTCAGTTTAGCCCTGGACCTTTATGTCAAGCCTTCCTTCCAGTTTGTCAGTACCAATTAGCCAAGTCAATTCTGTTGAACACCCACTGTACTCGATGTATTCCATCAACAGATGGAATACATCTCTGAGAGGGAGAGATTGCTGGGTGGGAGTGTTACCACGGCTGGACTGACCCAGATATCAGTCATTGCGTGGAGGTTTGGTGGTTGTGGGAGAGGACATTACCTTTCAACCCAAAGGCCTATCTCTCACTCTGTGTACCGGGAAAACAATGTACGAGATTGACCAGCAGACAGCCAGAAGCCCCACTGAGACCAGCCCTTCCTCCCCCTGCTCATTCCACACATCTGGGGAGAATCACACTCATCACAAGGAGAACTCAAACATCCTGGTGAACAACACGGTCAGCACAAAGATCGGACCTCGTGGTCTAGGCAAATTTAATCAGCCTGCCTCAGATCTGCTGGTCGCTATCTTTTAGTTTCAGCCAGTATGCGAGGAGGACTGGCTAAGAAAAACATTTTATCTTTCCTACACTTCTAATAATGTCTGTCCAACAGCTTCTCTCTCTATCCCGCTCCTCCTCTCTGTGGTCTGGGCTATTGTATAACACATAGTGTATATACTGCTGCTCGCACCAGAGGATCCTTACCCCCTAAACGCCGTAACTCAAGCCTCCTCCCCAAGACTAATGGCCCCTGTCAAGCTCACGGAAATTAATATCAGCCAGTGCCGATCTGATGACAGCAAGGAGTGGGCGATGCTGGTCTCCTCACTTCCATAAACCTACTCACATTCAGTCATTCAGATGCTCCTGTGTGATTCACTCTATGGATAGATAGATGGATTCATTGGCAGGCAGTGGACCATAAAATGTTGGACAAAAAGGAATATGCTCCAAGTCAGTTGTTCCCAATTGTCATTTCCCAAGAAGGGTCACCATAAATTTGCTTTCGCTTTAGGCAGATCATGTGGAGGTGACTTTGAATCCTCACTGACAAAATATAAGCTTGGATGTTGTGGTCCAAAATCTGCCCCTGGTCCACATTGCATCCACCTCCCCATCCCATAAGATCAGCCTGGCATATACTCTTAGAACGCCACCCTTCTCCCACTTCCTTTCCTCCTTCTTCTCCTCTCACGCCCTTTCACAACTTAATTCAAATGGCTTGACTCCAACTGTAACCTACAGAGTAATATTTAGCTGCTTAAATCATGGTGCATGGCATTGTCCCTGACACAACTACCACTATTTCTTATCTCCCTTTAGGCTCACACTTTTCCTTCCCACCCTCCGATTTCCTTCCTCAACATCCTCAAACCCCCACTCTCTAGGTATCCTACCTTCAGCTGTTCTCTCCACAAGGCCAAGAATAGGGAGCCAGATGCAGAGAGTGATTAAGTTTTTAAACCTGAATGATGTGGCTGCATCTGCTTCCAATCCAGAGGCAAGTTAACTCCTACCATCCACATCTTTTTTGAATAAACACTGAATAGTAAAAGAAACAGTAGTGTCACTCACTCACCCTTTTCTGAGTGGCCATCGCTTTGCCTGAATGTTTTCAACCATTGTACTTCCAGGTTCCTCAAGGGTTCGAAGAGTCACACGCCAGCTTGGGACATTGGCAACTCATCTTTTCATGAATTACCTTGCATCAGCCTCTCCACATGAATCATATCCTCTCGACTCATTCCTTCTATCCCTTTCCTTCTTCCCTCTCCATCTGTATGCATTATTTTCCAATTATCCACATTACTAACATGACATCTTCCCACTCCCAAATTTTTGTGCTTTCTTGTCCTTTTCCACGCCCCTTCTGTTGCTTTCAGCAGGTGTTTCTGCGTCCTGAGTGGTACGGTTTGGATATATGATTGCAAGCCATCTAATGCCCCCATGTACCTGCTCGACATCCGCTGCAACAATCTGTCATTCTTACTTTATTGATATTTGCATTATTATCATTGCCATTACTATTATCTTACATCTCTCTGTGCTACTGTGTGTCCTGAGGTTTAAGGTCCCTGGTTGGATAGCCCATAATGTCTAAATCCAACCAGGGACCTTTATTGAGGAAAGGCTTCATGCTTAACTTTGCGCATCCCTATAAGACATCTGCAGTGAAGAGTAGTGTAGGGCAATATAAAAGCCTCTTGTCTTATATCTCTGAAGGGGCAGCTGACTTTGGTCGGACAAGCTGTTGGCAAGCGGCCCGTCAGCATGTGAACCCTGGTTGCTGCTACAAGGAACCTCTTGTCCTCTCATTATGACTCCAGTAACGAGTCTCTTCAGTCCAAGATGGCTGACAGTCCTTCCATATCATTAAGGGATTATGAGAGAAGATGTTTCCTCATCTGCCCAAGGCTTCTGGACAAATCTCCCTTACAGGGTAATGTATGAGCAGAACCCTCAAACCTAAAGTATGTATGCATTGTGCCAAACACTTTCAAATGTTGACAGAAGTAAAGATTCTCTTTGTGTGTAATACACCTCTCCTTTACGTTAAAGACGATTATGCAGAAAAATTTGAGCCTTGAGTGCTATTCAACAACAGCAATTCAGAAGAAACTGTCCCTTGTTTGGCACAGATTAACATGCTCCCATCGGGTGTAAGCTTTGGCAATGTCTCGTGCAGATTCAATTCAACAAAACCATTGCTTGTTTAAGTGACAACAATCAAGGCCGCTTAGGTTGGGAGAGGAAATGAGCTGAGCTCCAAAAAAGCCTCAGAGGATGTATCAACAAAAAAAACCCATGCAGGGTTGTTAAAAGAGGGTACGAGATTTCACGTGGGAGCAACAACAACAGCAGCCAGTAAATAAAACCAAACGCCAGTGTGTGTCAGGAGACTTATCCTGTGAGAAAACTTGCTCCGGCCAAAACAGCAGAGCTTTGTTGGCCCTGTGAGGAGGCCAATGGAGGGAGAGGGAAAAGTGAAAGCGAAAGGGGAGGGTGGAGTTAGACTTCAACCCCCCCATCTCTGGAGACGTTGTCAAGGGCCAGTAGTTTATGTTCAGCATTCATTAATGGCAGAGTTAACACACTTTATAGGCAAACATAATACAGTAGAATGGCAGCAGTACTAAGGTTGTGATGAATTTTTATAATGGAGAGGTGCTTTGCACTTTGATGGAAAAGAGGCCCACCTGCAGCCCATAGGAAGAGCAAAATAAAGATTCAGCAGAATGGCAGTAGAACAGCTTTATCAATAGAAAATGGTGAGCCACAGTGGGATAGATGCAGCTCATTTAGACTCTCTATTAGGCTTTCCAAAACATGGAGTGAAGACCTCATATATGGTCAAAGAAGAGAATGGGGTACTAAAAATCATCACTCATTCAGTTTTTCAGTAAGCCTTTTCCTAATCCAGGTTGCGGTGGGTCTGTGTGAAACCCAGCATAAAGTAGATTGTCATTAAGTGTGATGTATAATCATACGTATGGGTGAAACCGTCTCTCCAATACACTTAATTTACATGTCTATAAACTGTGGGAGGCAACATACTTGAACAAGGTGTGAACACGTAAACCACATACAGAAAGAGCTAAGGCCAAAAATCAAGTCCAAATTCCTCTTACTGTGAGACAGCACCATTAAAAACTCAACCACCAAGCCGCCTACTACTGAAAAACTGCTTTGTAATTTATATTACTGTAAAAGACCTCATTTCACTTCATTTTTATTGACACAGACACACAGACATAGACACGCACCCACAAGGCTCCAGTTGCAGCTTTGCAACATGCAGTTTCACACTCAATTTACTGTTACCAAAAGGCCATGGACACATCAAATGCTGCCACAATGCTCTACAGACAGGCCAGAGGCTGGAGGGGGTCACGCACCACTGAGTCAGCATATGACCTCATGACTACATTTGGATCACTGAGTCTGCCTCGACCTGCATGATCTTTCCGTAACTGTAAATCTCCGAGAGCTGTCTCTCAGTGTGTCCAGCATCGCACCAACACTGCCAGGATAACATCAGAAAGGCCAACTGACAGCTGTCTTACATTTCAGAATTTTCCTTCTCCATTCACCTTACATTGCATTGCATGCATAATTAAACTCTCTTAGGTTTTAAAACCTTCTACCATAACCCTTTTAAGAATTTCAGACAAGGAAGTCGTTCTTGCTACAAATGGAAGAACCTAAAAACATTCATTCACATGATAAATGTGCCGAGGGATGTTTCTCATTGTGTCGTGCCTTCTTTATTGCTTCTGACTAAATTTACCACCTGTAATGGATGACCTGATGACCTTTTCTAAGACAACGTAAATCCACTGCAAGGGTAAGGGGTTTGATCACTAACATTAAACAAGCATGCACATTCAATACTTAAAAGCAATTTGAATGAAATATCCACCAAATGCACCTAAGAAAATCCCTCACATGGTGCTGTTGCTCTGAGTAAACATACAGAAATATATCAGAAAGAGTAATGATTTCCATTTGGCATTTTATTGGCCCTTGCATAAGCCTTGCACAGACAAAATGCAGAAAATAAGAAAAACCGACATGTCTGGATTGAAAAAAAAAGTGGAAAAATAATGAGAACATAGATGCTGGTTGTGGGTAATGATGAGTCTAAATGTGAGGGCTAACCGCTCCAAAAAAACATGTGTGCTCGCTCTGTAAAGCGCCCTGTAAAAGCTTGTGCCAAGGGAGGGTACAGCAACGAACCACCACCCAGTATCCCACCAGAACGAGCTTTTCATCCAGCCATCTGCGTCTGAGGTTTGGTTTGTGTTTTCTCTTTATTTATCAAAAACAACCAACAGTCAACCCTTAAATGTAACCCATGAATTGATGTAGCTGTAGAGCAGCACTCTGTTTCACATTCAAACTGTTACAAACATTCACACCTGGGTACTACCAACTTCAAGGGCAGTCTTTTTTCTTTTTTTTTACCGAAGCAAACCTGAGTCATCTCTCAGGTTTTTCCCTACATGGCCTAGCAAACATTTGAACATGTCCAAGCTGATGCCATCCCTAAAAAACACAACTATCCTTCATATTCTATATCCATATTTCTCCTGGTAGGAGAACCTGGCAATATCATTATGGTGTTTGGTGTAATCAGAAATAATTATTATTACCCATTTTACATGCCTTTAAAAATATTCTCTTGCTTTGAGTGACGGGCTCCTACATGAACAGACAATTTTCTGCCAATGATTGTCCAGTTTGGTTATTTCACACAAACAATGTCTGTATGGTTTTCCTCTGAGCTCTCATTGGTTTTAAATAAAATATGTTCAGCTTATTTGGAAATGAGTGAAGTCACATACCTGTGCACGAATCAGGATTTAGCAATATTTGAATGAAATGACAGTTGTGGGGTTGTTTCTTATTTTGCCAGTCCACTTTCAATTCAACCCGTTCTCACTCCCCAACTTGTCACATATGGACTCATGGTCAAGACCCATCGGTGTTAGTTTATAACGCACTGGGGATCCCTATAGCGTCATAGTTAAACGTAGTGGGGGAAGTACTGTAACGTCAGTTTTTGATGGTAAATAACAAATAATAACGTGCCGCTTAAAAATGGTGATGTTTTGAAACGCTTTTATTTTGAAAGTCTAACCGGACGTTGCATATTTGCTGTTGCTAACTTGACTGCGGAGCCTTAAACTTCTAAAAATGACGCTAAAGGTGTACCCAGGGTGTTAAAACCCGACGCCAAAGGGCCTTGACCAAGCGTCTATATGTGACGAGTCAGGAGTGAGACTGTGCCGGTCAATTATACCCGCATACTCCTGATGAAGGAGATTTTTGAGTGTCTTTACTAATTAAGACATAGTGCTTTTTTTGTTAACATTGTTTTTTACTTTTAAAAGTAACCTGTGGCATTACAACATTACTGTCATTATTTTTTTTTTATTTACAACATACTGACAATTTTTCTATTTTTTATTGTAATTATGACTTTAAAGGACTATGTTGCAAAAGCAGCAGCTTTTTGTGTTTCTGCTTTCTCTTTCTCTTTCTATGACCAGAAGCATATTCTGTGCTTTGCCTGTTGGGACTTTGTTTACTCTACATTGTGATGGACAATGTTTTCTTAAAACAGGAAACAACTATTTAAAAGCTTGGGGACATAAAATCTGGGTGAAAATCGGTTATACTCCTTTTTAAAAAACTAAATACCCTCTTTGCCCACATGTCTATGTACATTTAACTGTATTTAATCTGTATAGTCACAGTTACACAAGGAGCACCCCTCTTCTTCCCAAGTGCCAAGAAACACAGTAATCATGTTGATAGTTAGTGATCTATCACCACTGCTGTGTGAGCCATGAGTCAATAGCCTACCACAAAGCCCGCTCGCTTGACTCATAACATCAGCAATCATTCTCCATGTATGCCTACAAACATCACACATCCAGAGCGATGGCTCTTGTTAGCATGTGTTATGGGATACGTTAGGAAGTTTGCTCCCTGTCCATGCTTGGTCGGACACTTTTGACACCGGTTGTTGTGGCTTTCCCAGATGTTTCCTTTCAGCTGCCTGGGTCATGGTTAAACACGCTGCAGAGATAACGATAAAACAGTGATTGACGAACTATGGAGGAGAAGAGAAGAGAAGAGAAGAGAAGAGAAGAGAAGAGAAGAGAAGAGAGGAGAAGAGAGGAGAGACCTATTCGTTCAGCAGAGGAAAGGTTATCTGTGACAGCTGGAGAGACAGAACTGGGCCAGGTGTGTGTTAACTCTCTCCTGCTGCTTTTCTCATTATAAATATCACAGAGAAAAAGATATACAGAGAGAGAGAGAGAGAAGGACAGGGGGAGGAAAAGATGATGGGGGGAAAGGAGAGAAAAAATAGAATATGACAAAGAGAGGGGGGGGGGGGTAGAGGTCAAAGGAAAATACCAGTAAGTGAGTTGGCGGGAGTGGAATACGAGAAAGGCTCCAGTCAGGAGAGAATGAGAAAAGGAGGCCAGGGAAGGACTCAGAGAGGAATGCTGGGAATGGGAAAGAGCAGAAAGACAGTGACAGGAGACGGAGTGGAAAAAAGAAGTGGTGGGAAGATGTGAAAAGAAGGGATTCGGGGAGAATACGGCTGAGAAAACACAGCAGACAGAGAGACTGCTGACAGACAGCTGGAGAGAGACAAATGGAGGAAATCTGAGGTGGAGGTAAAAGATGATCTGCCACCGCTACACACTCAAAACATCCCATGTGTGTTTGAGTGTCTCTCTCTGTTGACCTTATATGAGCATTAGGTGGGTGAAGCGTCATGCATGAGGACAATTCAGAAAGAGTATAGTTTCAGGTAAGACTCTCGCCATTAAACATGATTGATGAACTGACTTTCAATTTATAAGGACCTTTTACCGCTGGACACGTCATACTGTAACTCTACAGAGAAAAAGCAAAGTATAATGATGTGAACATGGTCAGATTGAGGTACAGTGCAAATGGCAGACTACACAATGCAGCCAAGGGAACCCTGAAACAAACCAGAACTCCTATTCTGGAATATTACTTGCCCTCAGCTTAATTGTGTGTTTGCTTGTTTGTGATACAATTAGATTTTTTGTTCTCTATGTCCACCTAGTTACCCGATAATTTCTTGTCACTTTCAACAAGAAGGGACAGCAAAACCTAGACCTAAACCTAGATTAAAGCTTCTCCAGGCTTGTATCCTGCAACACCAATCTCCATCTACAGTCACATGTCCTGCTAAAGTAAACATAAATAACAGGATCAGATAGATGACAGGGAATACGTAAAAAGGTTTCCGTCTCAAATGCATGCTTCTTCTGCATGTGTGCGTTTCTTCTTTTTCATCATTAAACAACAAACGAGTGAACCATCCCTCTCTTGGATCATTTAGCCAGCCTACCTTTGAACTAGCAGAAGGCCTGGAGCAAGTCTGTGCACACGTGTGTGTTTGTGTGTGTATGTATGCATGTTCTAGTGCAATACCAGCCTCTGCATGAGAGCAGGGTAACTTTCTTCCACACGCACATTTTCCTGCATCCAGTCAGCCTCACGATGCCTCACACACAAAACAGACTTATGAGCATCACAGAGAAAAACCTCAAAATATGATGAGACAATAACAGGGCAGGGGGAGGCTTTGTTCTCTTTAATCTCTGTTATTTGTTGAATTATGGAACCCTTGTGGTCAGAGAGATTGTGCGGAGACCCAGGTGCAAGCCACTTTTAAGGCAAAAGTCCATCCTGGCTAACTGTGCTTGAGCAAGGCAGTGAATTTCTAAAAGCACTAACTCTGGGTAATCTTCACTGTCGTTAAAAAAGTGGCAGTATTGACTAATCCATACAAGAATCACGCCTCAGCCAACATGGAATTTCACTGCTGTACCCATGTACATGTACTTGTTTTGCACAGCGTCTTATTTTTCTTGGTGTTTTGGAGTGAACACTGTGACTGTACTTCCAGGGGAGGGTATTTTTAACCGGTGTGGCTGCACTGTAAACACCAGAACACTGTGTGTTCTCACTCCAAGATTTAAACACCGCGGCCGACAGCAGACTCCCCGCGGCACGAAAGGCAATACTGTGTGCAAGACAAAAAGCAAACGGAGAAGGAGGTAGAGAGACCACTGGAAAGAATAATAATGTCTGAAATATTTTCCCAATTTTGACCCAGGGGTCATTAAGGAAAGTGTTGGGGAATGATGCAGAAGTGGACAGACAACTGCAGAAAATGTGAGTGAATCACATTAGAGGTAGTTGTTCAGCTGCAACACATGTTAACCTAATCTGATTTTATACATTTCTTGGTTTAATTTGATAATCTTATGGTTCAAAATCACGTGTTGGACCAAAAGTCATTGTCATGTTTCCAACTTGGATCAGGCCAAGTGTGCTGGGTTGGACTCCTCTGTTAGCACATTATTTCTAATTTGTTGAACAGACCACAGACTGTTGACCTTCATACTGAAAATGCCAATAAAATTGCAAGGACAAGCTCCTGCAGAGCAGCGGCAAGAACATGGAGATCATGGCAAAAACTGCAGCAACAAACTTGGCCTGCATCCTTTTGTTATGCGTGTCAGCGGTTTCAACCAAGGCAATTTTTAAGTCAATTCTCATGTCATTCTATACTGAAGTTGAAGAAGTTGTGGTT
The DNA here is from genome assembly GCF_021292245.1 of Micropterus dolomieu. NCBI lineage: Eukaryota > Metazoa > Chordata > Actinopteri > Centrarchiformes > Centrarchidae > Micropterus > Micropterus dolomieu. The sequence goes on along the minus strand of NC_060165.1, from coordinate 5,229,936 downwards.
CCCTTTCCAAGAATGCAATTTACAATCAATGAGAGCCTACCAACCACTCTAGTACCATCACAGTGTATTTTAAAGACCACTGCCTGACCTTGTTGGCTGGGGAAAAAAAGTAGACTGCTTTTTCTGCTCGTTAGCATTCACACCTCCCTCACAACGACAACTTCTCTTCCAGATATGGAGTCCGGCACACGGCGAGCCAGACCACCCATGACTAGGACAAATTCAGACACCCTCCACAAGCCATCCTATTGAACCTTCCCCCAAACCCCTCCCTCTGCTGGAACAAGTTGGCCCCCTCCCGCTCCCTCTATTCTCTCTGTTGTTTCAGCAGTGTCAGAGTCACTCGAGGGGGACGAGCGAGAGCTGAGTGAGAGCCAGGAAGACAACCAGAGCACGCTTTGACCACTGATGTGCCGGACAAAACCATAAATGCATCATCACCGATAAAACTGTGGTTATCTAAGATTGTGATGACTGACAAATGATCAAATATTCCAAAAGTTTCCTTTTCATGTTCTTCCTTTATATCCCTCCAAATGTTAATAACAGATGCAAATGTCACAGTCATAGAGCTAATAAATGTAAATGTTGATGATTATAGTGACAGTGTTGGTAGTACTATGTGCAACTTTTTTTTATGCATGTAAATATATATAAGCAGCGTGTTTAGTGTTATGTACAAAATGTGTTTTCACACAAATAATAGAGGCTACATTCAACTCTAATGGTTGCCTACGTGGAAGTCGTGCAAGTCTATGTATGTTTATTTGTGTCATTAATGGTTAATATATATGTATATAATTATACATACAACATAACCTGAAAAAATGGGGAGATATTGATCAAAAAAGCCTGTAAATGGCTTGATTGCTTAACGGAGTGTTAGCAATAATTGAAATATTGCGTGCATGCAAATGCAACCACGGCAGTGTGAAAACCCTGCATGCAAACCCGGCAGAAAAAGAGAAGAAAAGGTGATAAAAAATTTAAAAGGAGAGAGAAAGAGGACAAGGGAAACAGACAGCGTCAGGCCCACCCAGAGAAAGAGGGAAGCAGAGGTTTGTTTACATTCTACTTGCTCACTCAAACTCACCGGACCCCGACATTATTCCCTGAGGCATTCCACCTTACTTTCCTACTTTGAACCCACCCATGTTGTTGCCTAGAGTATTATCAGGTCAGGGCAGGAGATGCACCGAACAAGAAAAATATGCAACAACAGACCCTGATTATTCTCCTCACACACACGCACACACACACACACACAAAGAGAATCAACAGGATGTATTTTGTTCTCTAAGTGGCTGAGTGTGTCTGGCACTCATCCACACTTCCGGGCAAACACTTGTGTACATTTTCTCGAGGAGCAACATTCCGGAATAACATTTCACTCACATCAGAGGCCACTAAAACAGCAGCCTGCAACGTTCACAATGTGTGCATACAATAAGGTGCATTTCTAAGATAAAGACACATTCATCACATAAGGTATGGCTCTATTACTGTTGACACAAGAGAGGGCATGTCAGTGTAGACTGACAGCAGAGAAAGAAAACTTTAGAACCGGTTTACAGTAGGCACTTGTATTGTATGTACTGGTTATAGTACTTTACAGGTGTACAGCTATTGTATTTGTAAAAAAACTCTGTTTGAAAAAAACTGAGCTTGTCGCTGGAACGTCATTACTTTGAATGTGAACAAACATAACTTTAGGTAAATCCCATAAACACCCACACAGTTCTTCAAGGATGAATAACAGTGAATCCAATCATCTGTTCTTCTTCTACACTATAGATTTAGTAAAAAGTTGGGGTGAAATCTTCAGTTCCACCTTAAAAAAAGAACTCCAAATTACCCCTAAATAAGTCCCAGAGCAATGTGATTTGGACAGCTGCCAAAACTCTTGATGCACAAGATTATTCCCTATCAGTGGTGGTGGCGCTGACACTTCATTAAAGCCCAGTCGACTCAGATAAGCTCTTCATTCCAGCTCGTCATCCCGCAGTGCCAGAGGCAGTGACTGATGTGAACTGTCAGCAGTGAGTACAACAGGAAGAGCAAACGCTTCGCCTTGTTCTTGTCTCCATCATGGAGGGGAAACGGGAGTCCTTGACAGCCCAAAATCTTATAGATGGATTAAGATGGGAGGCCTCGGAAGAGCACAGGTGTTGCACACCAACGCAAAGGAAACTTGAGGCTTACGCTGCCACCTGCTAGTGTTTGTGAGAGCTGCGCAACATGGACATGGATCAGTCATGTACAGCGCGTTAGCCGGGGAACTTGTAGACACACAGGCAGCAAATACACAGACCAAACTTAAACAAAGCAAAGTTTGTTAGCGTCACATTCAAGCTACTATCACACAGTACTATAGAAGAATTGTTTGAGGTGTCCCTCATTATGGAGTAAAGCACCTTGTACATGTTAGTTTGTGGTAAGCTAGCTACCTATCTGTATCTATAGGCTGTACTTGTGATTTCATGTTAACCAATTGTCCTTATGGCAAAAACACCAAGGTTCCCATTTGCAATAATTATAACTATAGATATGTTTGGATATGTAGAACATGTTGAAGAAGTTAACTCCCTCATACTAGTGGCTAGAATCAAATTTAATTAGTATAAAAAGTAAATGCAGTAAAAAGTCATGGTAATCATTCTTCGCTGTTGATAGCACAATAAGAAGTGACACATCTTCCACCATGGAAGAAGTGGGCTTCTACCTTGGCTTTGCTCAAAACACCACCAGAGCTGCTGTCTTCTGCAAACACAACACCAAAGAAAAATGTTCCATCTACTTCTGTGCTCAGCGCTTAAACCTCTTATTTATTTTTCCTTGCAAATGTGTCATGTTCAATTCTGCAGGAGCAGAAATATTGTCAGGGTAACATGATGCTGACTCTTGCACCTCTGGATGCTTATAACGTAGGTAATCTAGGAGTTCCAATCTTATTTCACAGTTACGCTGACTGCATGTTGTTCCGCACGACAGCCACAACAGAACAACACAGAGGTAATAATAAATGCGTCACGGGTCGAATACTCTTTTGATTAACTTCTTTTTTGAGCAGACAGGTGGAACTTTTCACCACCACCAAGTAATTAAAATCCTATGAATAAAAACTTTTAAAAAATCTTTCCAACTTTGGCAAACACCACCCAGGTTAGGATATGTTTAACTGCGAGCAAACAAGCCAACACATGCTGCCACTATTGTATATACGGGGGGGGGGACACACACACATCCACACAGTCCTACGCTTGATCCTGCTTGATAATAGGACTCTCCAAACCTAACAATGAGTGTTGGTTAATATGAAGGAGTAACGACAGCATTTACTCCACCTTCTCTCCCTTTTTTCCTCTGAAAGCCTGTAGAGTAAAGCTCTTAAGGGACTACACAACACAATTAGACAGACTAATTACCCCCTCCATACCACCAATTCCTCACCCACACCGACAGGCTGGGGCAGGCAAGAAAGTTCTGCCTGCCTATGAGCTTCCCGAGGACAGGGAATATAGTATGGTGCACTGATTGTACATTTCAAGTAACTGATGCTGTATCCATAGGAACACTAGAACAGGGCTCAAATCTTATAAACCACCAACGAAAGGGAAGGCAAGGGTCAGAGCCATAGCACACTTGCAGCATTTCTGCTCGAAAAGAGCTTGAAGATAATGCTAAATAAATAAATAAAGTAAGTGCTAAATAAATAAAGTAAGGAAGGTGTGGGGTGGGACCTGTGAATATGATGGGAGATAGATGCTGACACAAATCAAATCAGCTTTCAACTTCCTCTTCTTCAAACTCAGATAAAGGAAAATCACAAAGAATGTAAGAGCTACTTTTAATGGGCCAAGCAGGAGATTTTAGGAACCCAGTTGTGTTAACAACTGACAACTTCAGCAGCAGGTTAATGATGAACAACCCCCCCCACCCCCATTCACCCTGCAGGCAGTCTGGACTCATGGACGCACTGGGCGGATTTAGAAGCAGGGGAACGCTGACCTGCGCTTTGATGTCTCCTGCCCACGTTTCCTCTAGGTCACGAGGAAAATCTGCAGCTTTGTTCAGTTTCAAAAGTCTGAAAACCAGAGCCTTTCCACTTTTTTTTTGTCTCTGTTAAGAAGCCTTGCAACAGTAGAAAGAGACAGTGTGGGGAGAAGGAGGGATCAACTGGCCAAACAGGAAAAGTTCAGTTGTGCTCTGACAGTTCTGGATGTGGGACGGGCTGAGGCGCTGCTGAAACTATTTGGCGGGGACTTTTGAAAACTCCTTCCTCCTTAGGACGGACCGACCCCGCCTTCTCTGTTGCAGCCTGAGAAACCGAGCCAAACATTTCTGCAAAGAGGAAAGAACTTGGCACAGCCTGAGTTTAGTATGGTGAACCACTTAACAATGATCTCTGAGCGTCCATTAAACCATCTGCAACATTTTGACACTGTTGGGGGTATTAAGAATATGCTCTTCTGAGATAATCTGAAATATTACCCTGCATGGGAGACAGAATGGGGAGAAAACCACGGAAAAAGAGTGTATTCAGACCATGTTCCCATAATCTTTGGGGCTTCTCAGGTAGCACCTATTACCCTTGTATTAGTTTTCCTCTCCATAGAGAAGCAGCCACGGTTCACTTCCCAGGTAGGGATCTTAATAGTCTTGACTATATACTTCAAAACACACAATCAAAACCCTAAACTCTCCTCTCTCCCCCTGTAACACACATACACACACACTGATTACTAAATTATGTGCAGACTGAATGGGCAGCAGGATGAGGTAATACACTGACAGTGTATTACTCATCTAGTTTCCCCTCTTAGTTGATGACCAAAAGCAGCGACATCATCCCACCATAGCACACATGACTCACCGCCGTGTGCTTGAACTCTGTTTCAGAGCTAGACAGACACCTGCTCAAACCAAGATGGGGAAAGAGCATGACAGACACTGAAAAAGAGAGCAAGCCTGACAGGCCTGATGCGGTTGGCTCTTTCATCCCTGACACCTGTGGAGTGTCACTATGCTGCCTGCACACACAGATGAACTAAACAGACACATGGCAGGAGTCTGTCCACTTCCACCAACCTTGCAGATCTTGCTCTCCTCCGTCGCAGCTCTGGACTTGCCTTCAGCCGTACTCTCCTGTTGGTACTCAGACTTGATTGACAGCTGGCAGGAGAGCCTCGGGGCGCCCTCACCTGTCCTGAACTCCTGCTGCCTGGCCATGTAGCCCTGTGAAGTGGCTGCCCTGACCGCACTGGGGATGGGGAGGGCAGTATGCACTGGCTTGGTGCCCACCGCGGAGGGTTGCCTGAGCTTGGAGGCTACGCCAACCACCGGCATGGTACTTCCCAGGCACAAAAATAATAACACAAGAGTGGGAGGGAGGTCCAAAAAGAACCGTGAGTAAAAGAGGAAAAAAAAACTGCAGTGATTCCTACTGATGTCTGGCACAGGAAAGGAAGAACAAACTAAAAAAATAAATAAATTAAAGAAAAAGAAAAAAAAGCAGCTGCCTCTCAGACCGAGAGGAAAGCAACTGCGTTCATTCTGCAGCCTACAGCAAGCAGGACTCACAGAAACTGAGAAAGCTTCTCCTTCCTCCCGGTCACTCCCTCCTCCTTCTCCTCCCACAAGCACACTGCTCCCTCCCCTTCCCTCACTCCCCCCCCCCTCTCTCTCTCACTGTTAGAAGTGTACCACAAAGTCAGCCAAAACAGTTCAAGAGGGCGTGAACTCCACTGGAAGGTATAACCACCACTCGGCAAAACCGTGATTACTGAGACCTGGCTCGGTGTGTATGTGCCTGTGTGTGTTCAGTGCTCCCCAGCACAACTGTCACAACAGCTCTCTTTCTCCGTCCCTCTCTCTCTCTCTCCTCACGCAAACACTGAACACTAGAAATAGACTCACTCCCTCCGTCTACATCTGGAGCTGACCCTCGCTTTGATGAGAGAATTAGTGAAACTGTGAGATGGGAAAAGCTCTTCTACATAAGAAGGAAATTAAAAAAAGACTATTTGAGGGTTGAAATAAGAAAAGGAGAATTCTGGTGTGAAGAGCTGCAGGAAGTGGATGGAGCTGTCTTTGTAAGAAACTTTTTAAATGTAGTTTTTATGGTGAGGGCAAGTTTTGTTGTTGCTCAACTGGTTTCTACTGCTGAGCTTGATGTTCTAGTGGTTTGTCTTTGCCTTAGACTGTAGTGTATTCTGTCTCGCCTACTGTCTTTCCCTCTGTCTTTATTCTACCTGAACAGAAACAAAGAAGCATGTACAGCCTTATCAGTGCAAATCTATTGCAGAATATATTTGGCATTTTGTTCACTTGCTGTGTCTGTCAGCGTAGTGTCCAGAGCATGGAGGTGCTACCAGGAGACAGGCCAGTACATCAGGAGACGTGGAGGAGGCCGTAGGAGGGCAACAACCCAGCAGCAGGACCGCTACCTCCGCCTTTGTGCAAGGAGGAGCAGGAGGAGCACTGCCAGAGCCCTG
>NC_060165.1:5222104-5223422 GCF_021292245.1 Micropterus dolomieu | reverse complement strand
CCTATGCTTCCTGGCTGATGTTTTGGTCACTTTTGAATGCTGGCGGTGCTTTCACTCTAGTGGTAGCATGAGACGGAGTCTACAACCCACACAAGTGGCTCAGGTAGTGCAGCTCATCCAGGATGGCACATCAGTGCGAGCTGTGGCAAGAAGGTTTGCTGTGTCTGTCAGCGTAGTGTCCAGAGCATGGAGGCGCTACCAGGAGACAGGCCAGTACATCAGGAGACGTGGAGGAGGCCGTAGGAGGGCGACAACCCAGCAGCAGGACCGCTACCTCTGCTTTTGTGCAAGGAGGAGCAGGAGGAGCACTGCCAGAGCCCTGCAAAATGACCTCCAGCAGCCCACAAATGTGCATGTGTCTGCTCAAACGGTCAGAAACAGACTCCATGAGGGTGGTATGAGGGCCCGACGTCCACAGGTGGGGGTTGTGCTTACAGCCCAACACCGTGCAGGACGTTTGGCATTTGCCAGAGAACACCAAGATTGGCAAATTCGCCAGTAGCGCCCTGTGCTCTTCACAGATGAAAGCAGATTCACACAGAGCACATGTGACAGACGTGACAGAGTCTGGAGACGCTGTGGAGAACGTTCTGCTGCCTGCAACATCCTTCAGCATGACCGGTTTGGCAGTGGGTCAGTAATGGTGTGGGGTGGCATTTCTTTGGGGGGCCGCACGGCCCTCCATGTGCTCACCAGAGGTAGCCTGACTAGGTACCAAGATGAGATCCTCAGACCCCTTGTGAGACCATATGCTGGTGCGGTTGGCCCTGGGTTCCTCCTAATGCAAGACAATGCTAGACCTCATGTGGCTGGAGTGTGTCAGCAGTTCCTGCAAGAGGAAGGCATTGATGCTATGGACTGGCCCACCCGTTCCCCAGACCTGAATCCAATTGAGCACATCTGGGACATCATGTCTCGCTCCATCCACCAACGCCACGTTGCACCACAGACTGTCCAGGAGTTGGCGGATGCTTTAGTCCAGGTCTGGGAGGAGATCCCTCAGGAGACCATCCGCCACCTCATCAGGAGCATGCCCAGGCGCTGTAGGGAGGTCATACAGGCACGTGGAGGCTACACACACTACTGAGCCTCATTTTGACTTGTTTTAAGGACATTACATCAAAGTTGGATCGGCCTGTAGTGTGGTTTTCCACTTTGATTTTGATTGTGACTCCAAATCCAGACCTCCATGGGTTGATAAATTCGATTTCCATTGATAAGTTTTGTGTGATTTTGTTGTCAGCACATTCAACTATGTAAAGAAAGGAGTATTTAATGAGATTATTTCATTCATTCAGATCTAGGATGTGTTATTTTA
>NC_060165.1:5202160-5222004 GCF_021292245.1 Micropterus dolomieu | reverse complement strand
CCAGAATGCAGGGTTACTTGTGGTTCCTAGAGTCTCCAAAAGTAGACTAGGAGCCAGAGCGTTCAGCTATCAAGCTCCTCTCCTGTGGAACCAGGTTCCAGTTTGGGTTCAGGAGGCAGACACCATCTCCACATTTAAGAGTAGGCTTAAGACTTTCCTCTTTGATAAAGCTTATAGTTAGGGCTGGCTCAGGTGAGTCCTGAACCATCCCTTAGTTATGCTGCTATAGGCCTAGACTGCCGGGGGATTTCCCATGATGCACTGAGCTCCTCTCTCCTCTACTTTCTCTCCCTCTGTATGCAACCTCATCCCATTATTGCATGTTACTAACACAACTTCTCCCCTTTCTGGTAGTCTTGTGCTTTCCCGTCCCTCTCCTCTCTCCTCCTATCACTTCCTGCAGGTGTTTCTGACTCTGGAGCTGTGGAGTCTGGATCTGTGGTTGCGGGTCACCTGCTGCCCCCGTGTTCCTGCTCGACACCCTCTGCTACAACAACTTTTGTTACTAGTCCTGTTGTTGCTGTTGTTGTTGTTGTTATCATTAACATTACTGTAAATATCTGTACCATTTTTCATTTAGTCTATAGCAACATTCCCTTTACTGTGTGTGTGTGTGTGTGTGTGTGTGTGTGTATATTTTGTAGTGTCTCTCTCTCTCTCAGTTCCTCCCATATATTGGTATTTATGTGTATATATTTTAAGAATAACTTGTATGAGGAAAAAGTTGAAGCTCACGGTGCAGAAGAGCTGCCAGCAAAAAAGAAAGACCTGCCGGACTAAGTATGCACGCACTAACAAAGTCAGCACTGGGCCCCTGACTGATGATCATGTGTACACCGGGTGGTCAGCATTAGCAAAGAGGAAACTTTGTTTTTTGTTTGCATTTGTTACCATACTGTTGTACAATATCAGCCAGAACATTTTAAATATTTTCTCAAAGGCCTGACTGATGTCCCGAGAAGACATTGTCAGCGTTGACAGCCTGTTTTTAAAATAATTTAATCACGTTTTTTTACTTTGTACAGGCCTGAAGGTCTTGAGGACCTTGTAAAATGTTCTTAACTTATGGCTTCACAGTCAGTGTTTTGCAGTCATAGGTTTTACATTGAATGCCATTGAAAGTATGTACGTCTTGTAAGACTTGTATGGATTCTCTTCACTTGCATGACACAATGGGAGTGTTGTATATGTATATGTAGTGTTGTTATACACTGGGATGTGTATGGAGAAGAAAGATTCACACAGTATATAGCACACTGGTAAATCATTCTTTTAGCCAGATGGTGACATTAGGACATTTCTGATGTGAGTTTGTTGTCAGAGCTGCTGAGAAGCTGAGAGCAGTGTTAGAACCAGGTTAGAACAGAAGGGCCTGCAGGTTTAACTCTGGGCTGAGGGTGGATGATGAAGATGATAACTAGGCTGCAAATAAAACATAAATATCACAAACCAAATGAAATGAACAACAATAAATACATCTATATTATTAATCTGGATTCAAAACATTTTATAAAGACACAGAACAGGCCTTCATTTAAATCCTGCCACCTGCTGGTAGAAAGGGGAAACAGCTTGGTTCATTACGGTGGAAACCACATTAAATTTGAATTTAATATTAAAAATATAGAGCTGACAGTAACAACTCTAAACACACAATCATTTCTGAGGTTAACCTATATTAGCCTACCAACTGTACTGCACCAAATAATGTGCTTAAAAAATGTGACTCCTGACTGCTGTTTACATGAATAAATGCACAACATTATAGTGCATGTAATCATACTGTTGCTAACGTATTTCTCTCAGTCCAGGTTTATTTATTTATTTATTTTCATCTAACATCACCCTGGTATAACATTAGTGCTGCATAATGTTACAGATCTTGCCATTCTATTCAATTCAATTCAATTCAATTTTATTTATATAGCGCCAAATCACAACAACAGTTATCTCACAGCGCTTTTCATAAAAGAGCAGGTCTAGACCGTACTCAGTGATGCTCTTTACAGAAGCCCAACAGTTCCCACCAAGAGCAGCACTAGGCGACAGAGGCAAGGAAAAACTTCCTTTTACAAGCTGGTTCTACAAGCCTGGATTTTATTTTAATATGTTTTCCATTACTTCCGGGTCACCTGGCCCACCTGTCTTTATTTTCTCAACGTCTATCTTCAAACGGAGAAATAAAAATAGGAATTTCAAAAAAACAAAATTGGACCATTATTTGAATTTGGTTTAGTCATTTATTCGTTTTTGGATTCAGAAACCAAAAAAGGAAAACGGCTCTTTTTCCCCGTTTCTTCGTTTTTGGTTTGAAATGACAAACGAAAAAAAGGTGGTTTCACATTTGTTCGTTTTGTGGTTCAAACAAAAAGGATTGTCACCCCAAAATTAACATCTCTAATAGGTTTTGACTTCTGTGCAGGACTCTTTAAAAACTGGTCAGCATACCTTCCCGATCAGTTAGCATCGTAAGCACAGCTTGGGACGAAGCTCTATTTTTCCATTCATCCATTTTCATCACCTCCTTTTTATCAATTAATATTTGTTATTTCAACAATAAACATGGTCAAAACAGACGCAAAAGGAAATAATTTAACTACGTAGCCTACATCACAGGAGAAGCACAAAATTTAAAAAACTGATTACTAAATCAACAAAATCTAAAAATGCAAAATCAGGCAGGCAAAATGCTCCGATTCTGAAATGCTCCTTGTGGGAAATGCAGCCTGAAGTTGACAGAACGAAACGGGGTCACATAGAGCTGGGAAGAAGGTAGCCTAGTAGAAGCACAAAAAGTCAGTGGATTCCCGGTGTCAGGAAATAAAGTCTTGCTAGCAGTATACTTAGTTTTAACAATTCCGAAGAATCTTTGTGGACTGGAAATGTTTAATTTTTGTATAATGTAATATTTTAATGGACATATTATATAAACGGTATATATTTAATGTAAAGGCTGATTTAAAAGTTGTAGGCTACACCTCCCCACCACCCTCTTCAGGACTCATGACCTCAGTATTTCTAAAATCCTGGCTCCGGCCCTGGTGAAAGCATAGTTCATCTCACATCGTCAACAAGGCAAAGAAGGGGGCTCCATCATCGTAAGAGCAGGGGGGCTGGCGGTTGTTGTGAATGAGGGCCAGCATGACGTCAGGAAGCCAATGTCAACAATGCAGCTGCTAGAGGAGAAAAGGCGTTTCATCCAAACACACACACACACACACAGGAGACCCGTCTACCACACACACACTAAACGATGCCTACGGTCCATTAGAAGCAGCGGTTCTGGCTGTCGGATGGCGGAGGAGATATAACACAATGCGGACACACTCTTATTTGTAAGGGACTGAACGCAGACGAGCTGGAAAAAACGGGTAAGTCGGTCCCTCCGTTACGGATAATAAGCAACCATTGGGCTTTAACGTTACTAACTTACGCTTGAATAAACCAGACAACGGGAGCCCCTTGTCAGCCTTGGATTTACTTTAACTGATCTGTCTGCTGGCACTGGCGTTCCTTGCATGATTGTGTTGTAGGCATACTCGTGTTGTGTTCTCTGGAGTTGCTTTAACCACGGTGTCTGTTACTTGTTATTCCTGAGCTACGTGCTTAACTGTTGCCTGATGTGGTTTTGACACCGTGGTGGTGTTCGCGCAGGTTAGCTGGGATGCTGTCTTCGGCATGTTTTATCTAGGTTGAACCTAAATTGTTTAACTCAAAAGCGTGTTTGTCTTAGCCTTCACGCCGGGAAAGTAACGTTAACGTTACAGCCCTAACAACGTGGGTTTGTGTTTTTGGACCGTTTAATTATGCTGTTTGTTTAGCCAATGCTAACTTTAGTTAACGTTACACACAAACCTACACAACACAAATACCAGCGTCTGAAAGAATGAATACTGACAGCGTTAACCGTTTGAAAGTAACCTCTGGTTATGGTGCCTTGTGTCAGTGAACGACCAGCCCAGTCTGTGGAGTCATTATGACAGACTACACGCGTCCGTTAATTCTACAAGGAAGTTGTAGGTCTTTATTTTAGTCCGCTTGTAATTTATTAACTAGCCACTTCTATTATAAATGCCACAACACATATTTGTGGAAGACTAAACGGGGTTGGCACATGTTTTGCACGAGAGACAAATACTGCCACAACAGGAGCTCGCGCTCCTGTCACATTGGGGGAGGAAGGGGCTGCAGAGGGACAAAGGACCCAGCCCCCCACCCCCTTCTTCCCGCCCTCAGCCGTTTCAGTCGGTTCAGTAAACACCCACGTCGGAATAAAGCAAGCTTTATTTTGGTACATTTTATAATAGTTCGCTGCAACATTCAGCTATGACTGTGAGAATGTATGTCAAAATGAGCCCACTGCCCTTCAACTCAACGGCAATTCTCAACCTCAAAGGACTAGCCTAACGAATTACTGATTTCTTATTTTAATTATACCCTAATACATGTAGTAGCTAGAAATATTTTCATATTTAATTAACACTCAAGCCTTCAATTACCACCATTTAACACAATATATTATGAGTGGAGTTAGTGTCTGTATGACTTCTTTAAGCCATGGTGAACATGCCTTGTTGTGAACAGATTAGCTCTTTGTTATCCTTCCTACAAAGACACTCTCCCTCCTCTTCCATCTTCTAACTCTGTCCTAATGGGAAACCAGTAACACCAGACTATTTGCACCACTTGATTGATATTAGGGGTGGGGTGGGTGGTGGTTTGGAGACTATCAGTGTTACAGTGTTACAAACTAGGCTTTGGACAGACATTCACCTGACTGGAAGGGTCAGACAAAAGATGTTAATGAGTATTATGGGAAGTGTATGATACAGCGTTTTGGACCTATACTAGGGACTAAAAGTCAGAAAGCCTTGGCCTCTTCTGCACAGATCTTAAAATCTAAAGTCCACTAATTAGATGGAACCAAAATTAATTGGCCGAAAATAGTAAAAAAAAAAAGCCTAATAAGTCAAAACACTGATTCAATTTTACCAAACAATTACATTGACATGTCGGCAGTGTGGAAACATTTTAAAGAGTCAGAGAAAGATTCAAAAATCGCTGTTTGTAGACACTGTTCTGCTGAATTGTAAATGCTCCGTACTTGTATAGCGCCTTTCTAGTTTCTAGACTAGAAGACTAGTTTCTAGTCTTTTCGAGCACTCAAAGCGCTTTTACACTACATCTGCATTCACCAGTCACACACATTCATACACTGGCGGAATAGCCGCCAGGGGCAAATCGGGGTTCAGTATCCACAGCCGCCCCTAATTGTCCCCAAGCGCATCCACTCCATCTGTGGCTGACTTCTAGTGCAGCACTAAACTGTTGGAAAGCCCCATCAAGTTTCTCTTAAGCAGTATAAGAGGGGCGGCTGTGGCTCAGGAGGTAGAGCGGGTTGGTCAATCCCTGGCTCCCCCTGGTTGTGTGTCCCCCTGGTGCTCAAGATACTGAATCCCGAATTGCCCCTGGCGGCTGTTCTGCCAGTGCATGAATGAGTGTGAATGTTAGTTTCCGTTTGAGCACTTAGGCTCAGTGTATGAATGTAGCTGTAGTGTAAAAGTGCTTTGAGTGGTCGAAAAGACTAGAAAGGCGCTGTACAAATAAGGAGCATTTACATTTTAGGTTAACCAATGCTGGATTGAAAATAAAAGCGCGCACCTTCACTGTCATTCTTGACACTGCCACTGGATGGCACCAAATTAAAAATAAATAAAACAGCATTTAGTGGCTTTAATTAAGATTGATTATTAATAATTATGAGATGTCGTTAGTGCTTAGTTGACTGTTTGGCCTGAAGGTGGCTTTAGAGGCAAGCTCAATGAAGCTCATTTGTTCCATGTCAGTTTGACATCCTGAATACAACCTTCAAATGTGTAATGCAGACCTTTCTGTCTCCTTTCTGAGATCACTTTTTTCAGTTTTCCCAAAATTAGACAATATTTTTAAAGGGAGTGCAATTATAGACAGTGGCAGCGCTGTGATAAATCCGACAGGTCTAACAGATTGTCGGACTTAGCAACAGTAACTAAGGGGGGCGTGGCTTAGTAAAAGGTCAATTAAGCAGTGTTTTGTCTATTCATTTTAATTTTACTTGTACAAAACCGCTCCTAGTCTACTTTTGGAGACTCTAGGAACCACAAGTAACCCTGCATTCTGGGAGCGCAGTGCTCTGGTGGGGTAGTAAGGTACTATGAGCTCTTTAAGATAAGATGGTGCCTGACCATTAAGAGCTTTGTAGGGAAGAAGAATGATTTGAAATTCTATTCTGGATTTTACTGGAAGCCAATGCAAAGAAGCTAAAACAGGAGAAATGTGATCTCTTTTCCTGGTTCCTGTCAGAACACGTGCAGCAGTGGAGTAGTTTTTCTGCATCATTTTTAGACAGGATGTCCCTGATATTCGCAATATTATGTAGGTGAAAAAAGGCGGTCCTTGAAATTTGCTTAAACGACATGTCCTGATAAAAGATAACTCCAAGATTCCTCACAGTGGTGCTGGAGGCCAGGGCGATGCCATCAAGGGAAACTATATCTTTAGATAATGCGTCACGGAGGTGCTTGGGCCCCAGAACAATAACTTCGGTTTTATCTGAGTTTAACATTAGAAAATTACAGGTCATCCAGGTTTTAACATCCTGAAGGCACATTTGAAGTTTAGCTAACTAATTAGTTTCATCTGGCTTGATCGATAGATATAATTGGTCACTTTTGATATCGACACATTTTGGGGTTTCATTGAAACAATGACTGACCAGATTTTACAATTCTATCAGTACATCTTATCAAGATCGCGAGATTGCTACTTTAGACACAAAAATAGAAAAATCATAATCCTGCAACCATGCGTGCGTTCACATAGCGATCCGTCTAGATAGAAAAAAATATAACTAGACGGTCTATAGTTGTGAATGGAATCACTTTGGGTGGAATATTTTGTTTAATCCAGTAGGTGACAGTAATGCCAACCGCTAACGCCAAAGAAGAATACGGTCCCGATCAGACAGAAACAGACAGAAAATGTGAGGCGCACTTTTTGTGGTTGAATTTGGAAAAGATCAACGCGCTGTGTTTTTATCATGTTGCTAGGCAACCACCAAATCAGCTGCCCTGTCAGTCTAATCAAAGATTATAGCGCCAGTAATCTTGAATCTTTGGTTTGCTGCTAAGTAGTAACAGTCATATTAGCAGAAACTTGATCACAACTCACAGGTCTGTGGCTTTTGTTGTTAAAAACATCTGCTTTAAAAAAAAAAATAGACAAACGGAGAGCGCCTGCTCTGGCACTGTTACAGGGAAAGGGAGATCCGTGTGGGCACATGAGACCCTCAGAAAGATTATACCACTGGTAGTAGCCTACCAGTTGGTCCAGGAGTTTCGTCTTAATGATGGTCGGTTTAAGGCTTATTTTAGGATGAGTCGGGGACAGTTTGTTACAGTCTCCGGACAATCCAAGCAACTGTAAACTTCCCTCAGCACAATGGAACGTCTCTCCATTCATTAGATTGGACAATGGAAAAAAACGTGAATAAGGTTGGGCACTTTTCTGCCCAGAGTTGACTTTTTTTTCAACTCCGTGTGTTCAGAGCGCTGTTTTGAAAATGCAAGGTGCAGCAGGAAATCGCGAAATATTTTCAACCTCAAAAAGGGGTCGGACTGCCAGAAAGAACCCCTGCTCTATATGTCACTATTTCTCGAAATCTTACATCTCTCACCAAAACCCTCAAAGTTGTGTTTGCTTGACAATTAAGCCTTCTGGGAGTTAGAGGCAGATGTGTGGTTTGTTCCAAACACTGTGAATGAAGCGTAGAATCAGCAGGTGTGCCACTTGTCGAAACAGGGGTGAAACGCACCGAAGCCTCGCTTCAACACGGTCACGTGACGTTGACGTTTTGAACCGCGCTTTGGAGCAGTGTTTCGAAACATCTGTGCTTTGGGATCTTAACACAGCGTTGACACGTCAGTATCGAGACCCCCCTGTGCTTCCTTAACCCCCTCTGGAACTACCCACAGCAGTGACAGTTATCAAATATTTCACTTCCTGCTTTATCAGTAATCCGCACCGAGATACTCAACTAACTATTAGGTAATGGAACCCCTGGTCTCCATTACGAAGTCATCCTCTGGCAGCCATGTTTCCACGAGACATAAATAATCCAGTTTGTGATCTGTGAAGTCACTGATCAGAGGGGCTTTGTTGGTTAAAGATTGCATGTTGTAGAGCTTGTGTGTGTGTTGTGAGATGATTAAGCTAATGGAGTTAGCACACTGTGGTGTACATGCTGTGTGCAGTGTGGACAGGAGGCCCTGTGACTGATAATGGTCTGTATGGGTAAATGACAGGGTTAATGACAGATGAGGCCAGTGCGGGGAGGCTAGCGGGGGCAGTACTGAGTACTGTAGTTGGACAACTAATTCTTTAATCATACTGTATAACTGTCTTTACGTGGCAGTAAGTCATCAGTGCTCTGCTCATTCTTTTGCAGGTTTTTTAGCACTAGGGTCAATGTGTTTTATATTATTTATAGGCCCTGGGTAGCAATAGTGGTCAATTATGGACTGCTTCAGATAAGCTAGGACGACCAACGTTGTATTGGTGTAAGGAACCTGGTGCAAAAGTTCACTGTTGTGTGTTTCTGTATTATATTGTATGTCTGTGTCATATTGTCTTTGATATTTGTTGTGTGCTAATACGCCTGCTACAGCAAAAATTGCCCACTTGGGACAAATAATAAACTGATTGATTGTAAAATATCCACTGCCGATTTCCCATACATTGATTTATTTCTGGCAGCCCACCACAATATCAATGCTGACCGCTGACTGATTTATTACTCACATTTAAAACGGGTAAACACGTATTTCACCTAGAGCTGCATGCAGTGCAGATATTGCTCAGCCCCTCTTCTCACTCCCTCTCTCTCTAACAAACACAGTAGCCGCTTTCATACAGAGTTCCCGCAATAAATACAGAAAAAATATCTGCCACTATGCCACATTTGCTCACTCTTAATCATAATCCTGCAACCATGTGTGCGTTCACATAGCGATCCGTCTGTCTGGAACCAACAGCGTAGAAAAACACCCTTACGTGTCATACAACACCGGCATGCTGGCTGATGTCCCGGCTCAGAGGCGGTTCAATTCAGACCCCCTTTCTGGCTCCGTACTTTTTATATAGCGAGCCGGCATATTGACACAATATGGCAAGATGGCAGTGTGAAAACGTGTATTGACAACAGACCAGTCTGTGAATAACCCCTTCGCTTCGTGCACAATCTGAATCAAAACATGATCATGTGCACAATCAATCCGGAGTTGAATGGTAAGTATCGTGATCACAAGATTTGTAATTTGTCCTTGACTAATGTATTCAGGTTAACTCTGTAAGTTAGTCTTTCTATGTTCTTAACACAACACTGTCATCTGAGACAATCTCTGAGACCACCTTCAATGAAGTTATTAGCAAGCAAGGAGCCTATAAGGATAGCTATGTCTACGTTATAATACAGCTAGGTTGTGGAGGGTGAGCACACTGTACATAGCTGCCACACAATATCACACTCGGGTTTAAACACTGTTACACTGAGGACAGAATCAAAGCCACTAAGACAACAGGTAGGACAGAACTCAGGGCCACAGACACATCAAATTTTTTTCTCATACCTGCACTGTGGCGGCATTCTGGGGCGGCTGTGGCTCAGGAGGTAGAGCGGGTTGGCCGTTAATCGGAAGGTCGGCGGTTCAATCCCTGGCTCCCCCTAGTTGCGTGTCGAAGTGTCCTTGGGCAAGATACTGAACCCCGAATTGCCACTGGCGGCTATTCCGCCAGTGTATGAATGAGTGTGAATGTTAGTTTCCGTTTGAGCACTTAGGCTCAGTGTATGAATGTATATGACTGGTGAATGCAGATGTAGTGTAAAAGCGCTTTGAGTGGTCGAAAAGACTAGAAAGGCGCTATACAAGTACGAAGCATTTACTGTTTGATGTCAGTAATACATTGTTTAATATTTTCACAATGTTTCAGTTTTAAATACAAAAGACCTGTTTTTCTCCAGGGACGAAGTTAATGCTAACTTCGGGGCTTTACTCTTTATCATTATTCAAATGAGCTTTAAGTGTCTCTTTTTCAGGATGATGGAATAAAATATTGAGACAATTTTTTTGATAATTATTACATTAATCAAGTAACAGACCTGCAAACTCCTCAGAGTAAAAAAGGTGACAGTGTCGCGGGGGTGGGCGTGCCCCCAGCTCGATTTGTTTGGTGATTTTAATATGCAAATGACACATTTCTGAGTGTGACTTAACAAAAATCAGATTGTTTATCTAAATAGCCCTATGTTGTTAGTAATTACTGTTTACCAGGTATGCGGTGCATCACATGCAACAAGTGATGAACACAGTTGCCAAATTGCAAATTGCTTTATGTTACACTTACTCTCGCATCAGGTGTTGTGTAAACACTCACATTTCCTTACCCACATCACGAACTACTGCCTAACGCGTGAGCGCGCACGACAACCTAATATTCGGGGTAGCTCAGAATTCGAGTAGTAGCCGTATATCTCGGAACTCAGGGCAGAGCACCCGGCTAACGATAAGCCTAGCTAACGTTACAGGGATATTCCACTATTTGGGGAATTAAGCTCATTTTGTGGCGGTACCACTTTTAGTATAGCTTAACGTAATTATAATAACGTAATAGGTATGATGACAATACAATATTATTGTAAATTATATCACATAAAAAAGCGGTAGCTAACGTTAATTGAATCAAGCAAACAAATAGCTGTTGTTGCTCCAAAAAGCTTGACTTACCTCAAATATCACATAAGATTCCTTCACGTTATGAGTTTCCATCAGACTCGCGTGGTAGCCAGGTGTCTCATCCAATGGCGAGCTCAGTTGACGCTGTGTGCTTCAAGATTCTGACGCAAGTGCTAAGATTCCGATTGGCCCAGAGAAATGTCAACTATAAGAATTATCCAATAATGTTTCGCAACTCTAGCCTGATGAAGGGCATGATGTTTTGATTTAATTCATATAAATCACGAGCGAATCAGCACTTAATATTTCTATTAAGATGTTCATTTTGTTGAGGAATTTTACTCATGCATATTTATTAAAATAAGATTTATCATTTTGAATGTTGCCTCAGATTTGTGAAGCAATCCACTTGGATTCTCTTCCACAAGTGTTTGTTCTGACCCTAAAGAAAAGTTTAAAACCACAATTAACCATCTGTTTTCTTCAACTTTCATTCAGGAGCAAAATTCAGCCTTTAAACAAAAAAATAATGATTTGAAATTTATCGTGATAATTATCGATATCAAATGATGTGAAACTTTTTATCATGATGACATTTCTGGCTATATCGCCCAGCCCTATCAATTGGTTGCTATTTGTTTTATCACTGACGGTGAATTCAATAAATAGAAGGTTGCTGGTGAAACTGATCTTGGCTTTCACTATATTTGAGAAGCATATAGAGAGCACAAATATGGGTACATAAACTGTCCTGTTGGGCT
This sequence comes from Micropterus dolomieu, assembly GCF_021292245.1. NCBI lineage: Eukaryota > Metazoa > Chordata > Actinopteri > Centrarchiformes > Centrarchidae > Micropterus > Micropterus dolomieu. Next base: position 5,210,474 of record NC_060165.1, on the reverse strand, counting down.
TAAGTAGGTCTCACTCTAGGCTTATACCCTACTTTATTCAACAATGACCTGCTCCTGTGTTACTGCCACAATAATTCTTTACGTTGAAAAGATCATGTTCATGGATGTTTTACGAATAATCATATTGTAATGGCTGCCTGTACTATTGGAGAAAGCAGATCATATGCAACACCCTTCATATAAAAGCATAGGTTTTGGTTGGCTACATGTCCATATCAAGTTACTAACTGATACAATAGCAGGCTAGGCAGTGTGATCTGTCAAAGTGATTTTATTGATACATTAATGTAGATTAAAAAATAAGATAAATATAATTGTGTTAAACAGAAATAGGTAAATTACAGATAATAAACAGCAAAGTATATTCCCTAGAAATAACCATGTTGCACAGCAGCTGTTTCTGCCTGCTGCACAGTGTATGAAACACTTATTATTCCACACAGAGACTTGAGACTTGGCTTGGACTTACATAACATGACATGTGAAGATCTCTAGCTTTCACACACTAAACAATATTAAAGTAGTTTATTGATCAACTACTTCTATAATTTTATATTTATTTTTTATTAAATTATTATTAAAGTAATTGTACTTACTTGAGTAAAGAGTTTTAGTCGGCTACTCTACCCACCACTCATAAGATTACCCTGGAGGTCACACTTTAGCTGACTACTACTATATCAGTTGTAATCAGCCACATTAACCATATGATACCATGTCGGCATTTCTTCACTTCATGTACAGAGGCTGCTGACATCTGAGCTCTTAGCTGCAGAGTGTGTGCTGATGACAGAGGACACCGCATAACTGGAGAGAGCAACACCCCGGCAGCTACACCTACTGTACTGTGGGGCTATTAAGTCTTTTAGGATGATACATATACATTCTATGGATCACACACGCACACAAACACACACACACACACACACACACACACACACACACACGGCGACAGGCTGCGCGCGGCTGACAGCGCGTCAGAGTTCGCTGGTGATGAGAGCGCACGTGCAAGCGCAGACGAGCCGATGCTACAAGCCAGGAGCTACCTTTCTAGCAGTTAACATGAATGAAAATCCCGTTAACATCATGGAGGAAGTATGAATACATGGCAGCCCAACACTGTCCTGTGATTAGCAAATAGCGTAGCAATGTTCTATTCAAACACTGAAATCAACAGTGAATTCATCATGTGTGTATGGTGCCACAACACCGCTTGTCTGTAAATGTCTGTACATTTACAACCGAAGTTCAACATGTGATATATTAATCATAATTAGAGTCATACTCACAGCTACTAGGCGCCAGCTGTATTAGCAGGTTCCCATCGGCTGCCGCTGGTTGGGCAGAGAACGAGGCGCCAGTGTCTGCAGCAGGGACCGGGAAAGTGCTTTCTGTTGACAGTTAGTCCAGGGAGCGTTCAGCTGGGCTCATGACACCTCTGTTCCGTGGACCAAATTAAACCCTGACAGCTCACTGACGGCGGCTCAATGTAGTTGTAGAGCTGTTTCGAAGAGCACGGCACCGTGCACTCACACGCACGCACACGCACACACTACAGACGGCGTTTCACGGTGTAACTCCCTTACCTCGACCCCACTCCCTCACTCTGTGGTGACGTCACTGAGAGATGCTGCATTCACTTTATATAGGAAAATACTTCAGACAGGACTACAAACTTATTTTAACCAGAAAATATTATATATATATATATATATATATATATATATATATACTAAAACCCCTGCTAGTAACTAAAAACCAAAAATGCAGAGCTCATAGGGGTGCTGGAGGAACGCAAAAGTCAACATTCATGGAAATTAATTTAACGCGGACGCATACACGGACAGCTGCGGACACCATGGACACGGACTACTTCTGTTTACTACTTTCTGGAGTCAGCTTGGCGGACTCATTCCACACATGTGCAGTAGATTGGTTGGTGTCCTGGTATCGTAGTTGGCCCTCTGACCAGTCACAAAAAATCGGAGCACGTGGACGTCCACACAGAGCCTACACATACCCCTTCTGATGGCAATTTTTCAGCGATCCCTCACGTACTTGCGGACGTGGAGTAAGTATAATCCTTATGTGAAAAATAGACTGGCTGCCTTTTCTCTGCAGAGCAGAGAGCCGCCTGCGGGACATTCTGCAGCGCTTCAGGTGTGAACACAAGCCTTGACTAGAATGACCACAATTAGGGCCTTTCTCATTTCCCAAATTTCTGCCTCCTCTACTCCTCGTGGCGCGTCTTAGTCCCTCAAGCTCAAGGAGGCTAGGAGGCACAAGTTTGGGAAATGAGAAAGGTTCAAGGAGCCACGGCTCAGCAGTAATGCGGCGCACACACCACCTGTGTAAGTTGAGGGTAATGTTTTTATTAGAAGAAGATATACTTTATTTAATCCCCAGAGGGGAAACTCAATGTTTTCACTCTGTTATTATACACACAGGTCTGAAAGACACACACACAAACATGACCCATAGCAACACACGGAGAGATGTCAGAGTGAGGGGGCTGCCAGTCAGTACGGCACCCCGAGCGGTTGGGGGGTTCAGGAGCTTGCTCAAGGCCTCCTTCAGCAGTGCCCAGGAGGTGAACTGGCACCTCTCCAGCTACCAGTCTACACTCCACAACTCTGGTCCGAGCGACTGGCGACCCTCCGGTTCCCAGCCTAATCCTTACAGACTGAGCTACTGCTACTGCTACTTCCCAAGGGAAATTAATACACAAGATCTCTCTTTTTTTTGTATGAGTAGGAGATTATTGTACCTCTTATGACTGCTTTTGCGGCCTCCCAAATAACTCACAGTGAGAGTCCTGGCAGGTCATTTATTTCCATAAATATTGCAAACTCCTTTTTGAAATAACTGATAAAATCTAGGTCTTTAAGTAATGATGTAGTAAGAAGAATCTTTTGCTCAGAATAGTCTTTTCTTTAACTCTTGAGAAAGCACTATGATCACCATCCATCCATCCATTGTCAACCGCTTATCCTGTGTACAGGGTCGCGGGTGGACTGGAGCCAATCCCAGCTGACATCGGGCGCAAGGCGGGGTACACCCTGGACAGGTCGCCAGTCCATCGCAGGGCCACTATGATCACTTCAATCTGAATTGTTGCTCCTATAACCCCCTTAGGAGAAAGATGAGATAAGGAGAGATTAAGGTTTTGAGACTTGGGTAAATGTGAATGCTCCATATTTGTATAGCGTCTTTCTAGTCTTTTTGACCACTCAAAGCGCTTTTACACTACATCTGCATTCACCAGTCATATACATTCATACACTGAGCCTAAGTGCTCAAACGGAAACTAACATTTACACACATTCATACACTGGCGGAACAGCCACCAGGGGCAATTCGGGGTTCAGTATCTTGCCCAAGGACACTTCGACACGCAACCAGGGGGAGCCAGGGATTGAACTGCTGACCTTCCGATTAACAGCCAACCCGCTCTACCTCCTGAGCCGCAGCCGTCTTACTTGGGTAAGACAAATTGACACTGAATTGAGATTAGATCTATTTGAGTTCATTAATGTCTTGCTTATTGCTCCTAAAAAGCAGTTAGGAGCACTAGCGAGATGTTAGTGAGCTTGATTGTATTGCATTACGGTCGATGCTTGGAGAACTTTACTGGAGTGTCATTCCGTAGACTGGACGCTACAGGCAGGTTTCAGGAATTAGTTCACAGACAGTAAAGCCTAGTTCACACTACACAATTTTAAACCCGATTTGTCGGTCGGCGAGCTCTGCGACCGTCACGCTGTGTTCAGGGGTAAATCAGCAATTGAGCGGTCGTAATGTGTGAACTACTCAACAACTGAAAACGGCTCCCCATAAGGCAGAGCATATCGGGGCTGACAAGGCTGACTAGATGGAGCAGGCAAGTGAGACTAAGACTAGAGAGCTGACTGGCTGACAGGCTTCTTGCTTTAGCTACGACCTACAGTGCCCTGTGAAAAACAGGTTACAGTTACAGAATCCCTTATAGCTCTGCAGTTTTATAAGCAGCCTGGTGTGAACGCAGCAGTTGATACAACATTCATTATAACCAGGAGTGACTTGAGACTTGACTCTAGCCCTTTCATGCATGAATTATGACAGCCTGTGTCAGGATGTGTTTTGATTGCTCTTTAGGCATGAAAAATAAAATTAGAATTAAATTTCTTTTAAACACACATTTTTCAAGGAGTTTTTTACATGTCCACTAAGGTGGACAGCGTGCACGTAAGGTTTTAACTGAAGAAATATTTATTTAACAAATGAATTAAATGATATAGTATGTGGAAAAATACATTTTTAATGCTGTTAAACTAATATGGTCATATATTTTAACATATTATAATACTGTTTTATGCAATGCAAAAACATTGAACCTCACTTCTAACTCCTCAACCTCTCTCTTTCTGAGCATCCTCAGCTCCACTATCACTATCTGCTGCTAGCATTAGGGGAGCCCCCTATTTCTGGCAGCCATTTATCATCACTGCTATGATCAACACTAGTATTATCCATACTTGATTCTGATGGAATTTGCTCCACTATCCTGAATGCCTTTCTATTACTTGCTGCAACACACTAAATGTTACTTACATAATAGACCTAATCTGCACAAAATATTGTTTTGTTATAAAAACTGCAAAAGTTATATAAATCCATTAATTTACATCCAAAAAAGTTAGTGCACATGAAGTATTTGCAACAAAAGCAAAGTCTCAGTAATACTTAATTGTAGCTGAAATATAGCCAGTGATGCATAATGTCCAATTTAGTGGACAGATTATTAATCATAATTTCCTCCCAACTTAAAATCAATACTAATTACTCCTTAGTTGCTACTAGATGTGACCAAATTTTATTAACCTGCAGGGGTCTCATATTATTGGAGGAATGGCAAGATTTACCTGAGCTGCTCAGTGTTTCTGAACGTCCGTTGGCCATCTTGCTTTTGACAAATTTAAGTTGCACTTACAATAGCTTACCAGAGGGTGGCAGTGTACGGCATGACACACTAGTTCCACTGTAGTGGCTGATATGCAACTACACTATCAGAACCTCTGCCCATCTATGTAAACGGCTTTGAATAGCTGTCCACTGTAGTGACCACTATGCGTGAAAGGGCTAGCTCAGTGACTTGAGACTTGACTTGGACTCTAGCTCAGTGACTTGTGAGCATCTCCTCCAAAAAATAGTCTAGGTGAGAATATGAATGGTGGACTTGTGAAAAGAAGGTATACTTTCTGAGAGTGGTGTGTTGAGAATGCTAAGCATCGCAAAGACCAAAATCGCTCATGTGTTGTTTAATATTGTATGTTCATTTCAAAATACGGTGACCGTCTGCCGTACTGAGCCTGTCAACTGCTGGATCACCTACCAGGGTGAAGTCCCCTCCAATTATAAGTGTTGTGTCTGAGTGAGCAGAGAGTGAGGTGAAGAAAGCATCAAAAAAGAGGGATCGTCAACATTTGAGCTATAGATATTAGCGATGCATAAATGAGTATTTTGAATAGAAATGGTAAGTCTTATAAATCGACTGGATCTATAGTACTAGTATTATAGGTGAAGTGTATTTTTCTATTTATCATGATGGTGACACCTATTTGTTTGGAGTTATAGCAGGCTGAGTACGAGTGAGGAAACTGTGCTGAGGTGAGTTTATCTGCTGTCTTGGATAAATGAGTCTCCTGTAGCAAGACAATGTTTGCTTGTAGATTGGTGATTGGTGATAGGTGGTTAAAATTTTTATGACAGCCCATGGTCCATCTCTAATAAACTTCTTCCTTATTGGGAACAGGACTCGGTTCAGGATCTCCCGAGAAAACTGGTTATTTACACTCAAGTTCGATCCTTTCAGCTCTCTGCCACGGCTTTTAACCAGTTACTTCTTGGGTTGGGCCTGGGCCTCTGTCTGTCCAGTTGCCGTCCTCCCAGGCGGTGAACCCGGTGGAAGCCAATGTTCCTCAGGGTGTAGGCTGATAGCTTCAGCTGCTTCTGGATGGCGTTTTCGTCCGCCTGCTCCGGAATGCCCGAGATGACCAGGTTGTCCCACATGCTGTGCACCTAGAGATTGATGAACATTTCTCTAATGTTTTTAACTTTTAATTTCCCTCGGTAAGGGATTTAACCGACCCTCTGAGGACATCGTTTTCTGCCGTGAGCTCAACCACCTATTTCTGGCTGAACTGCAGGGATTCCAGTAGATCCTGAAACTATATATATATACATATATATATATATATATATATGTCGGGAGATGCAGTGACTTTACCAGCGGTGAGTAAGACACACTTTAAATAATACGTGTAATTTGTTAAGCTATGAGGAGAGGAAAAGTCCGCTAACCACTAGGCTAATTTATGCTGTGTAAAAAGCCATAGGGTAAGCTAATAATCTTGATAGTTATTATTAAGCCAAATTTTATGCTTATGTTAAATGTGATTGTTATTAAGCCATGTTTATGTCTGGTGGTGGAGTCAATTTAAAGTTAGCTGTATTCAACTTGTAATGTGTTGTTTTTTTTCTTTTATTGCCAGAAACCACAGAAGAAAGAGGAGGTAGCATGATGTAAATGCTCCGTATTTCTTTAGCGCCTTTCTCTTCTTTTCGACCACTCAAAGCGCTTTTACACTACATCTGCATTCACCATTCACTGGCGGTGCTTTCACTCTAGTGGTAGCATGAGACGGAGTCTACAACCCACATAATTGAATAAATGAAACCACACTGTTTCAATGCGAGCTGTGGCAAGAAGGTTTGCTGTGTCTGTCAGTGTGTCCAGAGCATGGAGGCGCTACCAGGAGACAGGCCAGTACATCAGGAGACGTGGAGGAGGCCGTAGGAGGGCAACAACCCAGCAGCAGGACCGCTACCTCCGCCTTTGTGCAAGGAGGAGCAGGAGGAGCACTGCCAGAGCCCTGCAGAATGACCTCCAGCAGGCCACAAATGTGCATGTGTCTGCTCAAACGGTCAGAAACAGACTCCATGAGGGTGGTATGAGGGCCCGACGTCCACAGGTGGTGGTTGTGCTTACAGCACGTTTGACATTTGCCAGAGAACACCAAGATTGGCAAATTCGCCACTGGCGCCCTGTGCTCTTTACAGATGAAAGCAGGTTCACACTGAGCACATGTGACAGACGTGACAGAGTCTGGAGACACCGTGGAGAACGTTCTGCTGCCTGCAACATCCTCCAGCATGACCGGTTTGGCGGTGGGTCAGTAATGGTGTGGGGTGGCGTTTCTTTGGGGGGCCGCACAGCCCTCCATGTGCTCGCCAGAGGTAGCCTGACTGCCATTAGGTACCGAGATGAGATCCTCAGACCCCTTGTGAGACCATATGCTGGTGTGGTTGGCCCTGGGTTCCTCCTAATGCAAGACAATGCTAGACCTCATGTGGCTGGAGTATGCAGTTCCTGCAAGAGGAAGGCATTGATGCTATGGGCTGGCCCGCCCGTTCCCCAGACCTGAATCCAATTGAGCACATCTGGGACATCATGTCTCGCTCCATCCACCAACACCACGTTGCACCACAGACTGTCCAGGAGTTGGAGGAGACCATCCGCCACCTCATCAGGAGCATGCCCATCAGGAGCCCAGGAGTTATAGGGAGGTCATACAGGCACGTGGAGGCCACAGACACTACTGAGCCTCATTCCGACTTGTTTTAAGAACATTACATCAAAGCTGGATCGACCTGTAGTGTGGTTTTCCACTTTGATTTTGAGTGACTCCAAATCCAGACCGACATGGGTTGATAATTTTGATTTCCATTGATAATTTTGTGTGATTTTGTTGTCAGGACATTCAACTATGTAAAGAAAGGAATATTTAATGTAGTAATTATTTCATTTATTCAGATCTAGGATGTGTTATTTTAGTGTTCCCTTTATTTGTTTGAGCAGCATACATACATACATACATACAGTGGGGGAAATAAGTATTTGACCCCTTGCTGATTTTGCAGGTTTGCCCACTTACAAAGAATGCAACAATCTACAATTTTAATCATATGTACATTCTAACAGTGAAAGACAGAATCCCAAAGAAAATTCCAGAAAATCACATCATATGAATTTATAAAAATTGATAACCATCTGATGAGGAAAAACAAGTATTTGACCCCCTGGACAAACAGCATGTTAATATTTTGTAGAAAAGCCATTATTGGCCAGCACAGATTTCAAACGGTTTTTATAGTTGGTGACAAGGTTTGTGCACATTTCGGCAGGGATGTTGGCCCACTCCTCCCTGCAGACAGCCTCCAAATCATTCAGGTTCCGAGGTTGTCGCCTGGCAACTCGAATTTTAAGCTCCCTCCA
>NC_060165.1:5167552-5202140 GCF_021292245.1 Micropterus dolomieu | reverse complement strand
CCAAATCCAGACCTCCATGGGTTGATAAATTTGATTTCCATTGATAATTTTTGTGTGATTTTGTTGTCAGCACATTCAACTATGTAAAGAAAGGAGTAATTAATGAGATTATTTCATTCATTCAGATCTAGGATGTGTTATTTTAGTGTTCGCTTTATTTTTTTGAGCAGTGTATATATAAATAACATATATAATCACTTTAAATACAATTTTAATCATGCATTTTTTTTGTTAAATATTAGTAATGAATCATTACAGTATGCATGCAGCATTTCATCAGTATTTAAAATTAGTATCACTACTGCCTCAGCAGGTACCAGAAGGCTCGATTCAATGTTCACTAAAGAATCCTGGAAACTTTCTGTAACGTATAGGTCTCAGTGTGCTTCAGACCATGTGCTTGTCTGCCTTCGTACCTTTCCAATGTTGGAATCAGTGCGGCTTCGCCTGGCAGTTTTTGGAACTTTCTGAATAGGACAATCCGAAAATAACGTCCACTTTTCACAGCGGCTGTCCAGGTGTGCAGGGTTTGAACTTCTCTGTTAAGCTGTCTTTTTCATTCTTTCCACAGCTATTTGCGCCACTTTCCTGTGTATCCCATTATCATCTTATATGATTCATTGCATCTTGTCCCTCTCTGTGACGGCTGGCTTTTCACCCTGCCTTTGAGTGTGGCCATTTGGAAAAGGCATAAACACTTTTGTCTTAAGGCATAGTTGGATGACCGAGCATACTGAACCTTCATAGTTGTAGTTCGTGTTGTAGATTTTTTTGTCCGGTAAGAAGGCTTATTCCTTTGTCGGGCATTTAATAAAATATAATTGGTGTGTGCTATAATTTATGTAACGTTTCATACTTAAAGTATTATTGATTAGTGGCTATTATTTGCCAGGTTTGTACAACTGTCAGACACTGGCGAGTGCTAAGCTAGCTATATTCATTAAAAGTAGCATAGAATATGCTTATTGTTATGCATGGATTTATCTTCATCTAAATTAAACAAAACTGACCAATGCTGTCATTATGGATTAATATTAATGACTGGCAAAAGTGTGTAAAAGGTCTTGTTCTTCTTCAAACAAATGACATTTCTGCATCCTGAATAAGTCTCTCCAAGCATTTGATCAGTGAAGGCTTAAAGTTTTGAAAGCATTGGTCACAGATGGTTTCAGCAAGAGTTTTGTGTTACAGTGTGTTCATTGTAATTGAAATATTACAGAAAGGGCAGCAGAATTAATGCAGGGCAGAAATAAATCCGTAAGAGAGAATTTCTTCAAAGGCTATAAAAGATGCAGCATTGGGAACTGTTGGTGAGTTACAGAGGAGCCATACTGCATTGGGGCTGCATTAAACTGACACAATATGACATGTAGCTACTTTCCCCCCATATTCTAAGGGGGGTGAAAGTTTTATATGGAAAGGCTCCATCTGGTTCAGTTTAGAGAGGCGAGGAGATGTGCTGGAATCAGAGGGGCACATTGCAGTGTCACAGCAAACCGGAACTATTTAACATGCCATTGTCCAATAAAAAAGCAGGGGAAGGGAGGACAACCAGACACAAACATCACAACAACTAAAATGTATCTTCTTCTATCAGGCCTAGAGTCTACATGTACCCCTTTTTGGTTTGGAGCTGAGCCTGAACTCATACTGACTTATAAAAGAAGATCAAATGTCAAGGGACTGTAGAAATCAGTTAAGCAACCCATGATTATTTTACACAACGTTGCTTCCTCTTCTACTCACTTTCACACCGCCTCAATGGCTTTGACAGTAAATTGCCTTAATAGGGACGTTGATTCCCCCAGCCTAGAATAGCACCAGCTACTCCAAAATGTTTTCAATCATGCACCAGGGGCTATCATGACAAGCCTAAAACAACAGGATACCACGTGAATGAATGGCGCAAGTCCAACTTTGACTGCTGCTGCCTGATGAGCTGCACGAATTGGAGCATATCTGGCCGACAGCCAACTTCCCAGGACCGTCTGGAACTGTCAGGAAACCTGTCTCTGACGAGTTCCTATCCCGGGGGTGCTGAGTCAAAGCTTACACCAAACCTCAGAGAAATCATAAGAAAACCTCTGACTTCCCCCCTTGTTTCTGGCGGTTTCTGGAGATAATCACCTTACGCTGCAAAATAAGTGTGCAGGTAAAAAGCCCACCGCTGTAATACAGCACTGAGTGTTCTTAGTTTAACAACAGTGAAACGCTCCAAAATCAACATCGGCAAAACGGCTCTCAGGTTCACTTTCATCCGCACAAATCAAGTCGGTCAGGTCAGCACCCTTATGTTTGGCTACCAGGGCTAACCGCTTCTCTAAAAATAGTGTAGCAGTCAACTGTGTCATGCTTAAAATGTGAAGAGTACAGGGCGAGGTGAAGAATGGAATGGACATCAGTGGGAGGAAGATGTTGACTAAAGGAGATGTCATGCTCATTCTGTTTGCTGAATTGTTCAACTTTTGTTATCATCTTTGATTAATATTCAAAATATGTGGCAACCAGACTGCAAAGCAATCAGAAGAGCTGCAGTCAAGACCACCTCGCTTGAGTCCAAGTCCATTCCAAGGTTAGGCCCTGTCAAATTTAAGTCTAAATCAGGGCAAAACAAGAGAATGTCAATGTAAGTGTTAAATTGATTACTATGAACAAAGAGCCCAACATATTTTCAGGAACACAACCAATCCCCTCAACATCCAACTGATTGATCAAAGCATAGATGTGTAATTCTAAGAGATGAATACTAGGGTACACAAGAAAAAATAAGTAATATCCAACAGTGGACCAATATTAAAATTGACTTAAAGACTTAAGATTTAAAGTTGTCCAAAACAATCTTCTTAAGACAAAGGATCTGTATGAGCAGCAGCTGAATTGCTTTACGTGAGCCATTGTCTTCCTGTGGAGACCAAAGATCCTGGAACGTGCAGCAGTTCTGTCTTGGTCATTGCACCCCAATCCGATTTGACACTTTTGATTGTGAACCATTGAGACCATTGAGCAACCCAAAAGTGATGAAAAGCATAAAAAGTTTCAGGAACCCAAACCCTTCTCAAACAGGTTCTTACCCATCATCTTCTTCAAAAGAAGGTGACTGACTGTGCCTTCTCTTTGTATTGAATCAAATTATTTGCATATGGTCTTTGCTAGGTTTGTTGTTTTACCTTTGAAATTTCTTGCTGCTTTCCTACTGCCTGGCGTCAATTGGGGATGTAAAGCAGCTCATAACACTGATGAGTAGAAATCCTAAGACAAAACTAAAGTGCTTCAGCCGTATTCATATGTGTGTGTGAAAAACAAAGGCAAATTCCCAAGAACTGAACTGATAACCTGTTGTTAAAATGCCTTGGTTTCATTTCGGCACAGACATGAAAAAGACTTCACCACAAGTAAATTTAAGCTCCGGTGACTATTCCTGTGTAGGCTGCTCAGCAAAGCTTGCCTATTCTAGGTTTCCGGCAAAGCCACCACTAAATATCTGGTGGAGAGGGAACACATTCCAGCTGAGGGGAGACAGAAGGTGGAGGTGGCAGTCAAGAAGGGAGGTGGGAAGTGCTGCTCTCCACAAGCAGATTCTGACGCATTAATTGTATTGGGAACAATCAGGGAATCCTCCTTCAAAATAATAGTCTTATCTGTGCTATAACGTACAGCTTACATTTTCTAACAGTAGCATGTGTTCCCTCAAAATGTATTCCTTCTGGTTGAGTTTGATGCCACTTTTGTGATGTTCGTGTCAATGTTCTGTGGTTTGGATGGAAAAAAAAAAACAGGTCTAATAGCAGTTCTCTCAGCAAGAATAACAGATATATCTGAGTTATGGAATCATTAATGTCATGTGTTTATTATCTGTTCCAGGCAATGGGTGGATGGTTGGTGGCCTGCAATGGTTTGTGTGTGTGTGGTTTATACAAAAGATACTACCCATGGGTCACATGACGTCAGCACTGAGGTTGTGCTGTAGCTGTAAAAAAACAAACACACCAGGGGGGAGGGGGTTGGAGATAAGAGGGGTCAAACATCTAATCCAAACACATCCCCCAGGGAGGCTCACTGGATAGCCATGCACCTGGCCCTGTCAGCGCTCTGAATGCTATCAGTCAACCGCATGTCAGACAACATGGAAAATAAAACAAACACACACTTTAGCTGGCACATACATAACAAAGAGGTGCCTGAGCATACAGAGGCATGTACAGCGGCTCAGTGAGCACAGGTATTTGCCATCAACAAAGATCAAGCGCGACCAGGGAGGTCATAAACATAAACTCACTTTCATCCTCTCTCTGTGTCTGGTTCAGGAGTCACAAATAGATTCCTGTTCCTCAGTCAACCTTTGGCTTCTCCGCAGTCAACCACCCACGCAAAAAAACATGCATTCAACAAAAAAACAGAGGATCATCACGGGAAATCTCATTTTCATATTCAATACTGCATTGCTGCCCAAATATTTTCAGTGACATTTTTTTATGTATTCTGGGATGTAAACCAAATGAAATGACCTTGCGTGGCAGACAAATCTCATTTGTACCAGTCAGTGAATCAGTAGTATGAAAGTAACCCAAAGGTATGGGTTTAAATTTCACTTACTCATGCATTTTCTTGTTGTTACTAGATTTTCTTGTTGTTTACTATTGTTCACTAAAAGTACTCAAATCAAAAAGTCAAGTCAAAAAAACTAATACTGCAACAGAATAACATTCCTTTCAAAGTTAATGTAAATATGAAAGTTAACTAAAGCAAACGTGTATTATCTGCAGTAAAATGTACTTATGTACTGGAAATAAAAATATATGTAAGTGTACAGTATTGCATGGTGTTGTGTGCTTTGAGAAGCAGGAAAATGATGAAAACAAGAGTGTTGGCAAGTAGCCATTCTGCAAAGTAAAATACTTTACATATTGAACTGTTGTGTTGCTAATCATATTTAATGTAAAATCTGAATCTACTACATAAATGTACTAGGATGAAATAGGGGGGTAGACGTGTAAAGTATCTTAAAACTGTGTTTAAATACATTACTTGAGTAAATGTTACTTTTCAACGCTGGACAATTTTGCATATTCCCCTCTACAGTGGCCCCTGGCAGCACCAAGCAGAAATCCAGCTCTCACTTTCTTGCTCAATCATTTTTACGCTTATTCAGTTAATTGACAAAATATGCTTATTCGGATATTTACACTCAGCAATCACACCTTTTGCTTTGCAGCTGTGCATGTACTTGTCCATTCACAATTTCTTCCCTTTTATTCACTAACATGTACAATGGTTCACTCCCTTTATCACACTCATTCACCTTCTGTAGCTTTAAGTTACTTCTCAATATATGCATTGTCTCACTTAGCAGCATAATTTGATTAATTCTCCTAATCAGCCATTCAACTGTTCATTTATTATTCTCACCTCATTCACTACTCACTTTAATAATTCACTTTCAGTAGTATTTTCCAATTCTCTCATCTTGTCACTCACTTATGAATTTGCTCAGTTAGTCCATCATTAACCTACATGCTCCCACTTAGACATTTTCTCCCTCTGTTGCTCCACCATCCTTCTCTTCAGCAATGATCTCTCAAGCAAAGTCCCTTAGGTAAAGTACAGAAATATGGCAAGAATGTTCAGAAATGTCAAGAGAGTCGTTGACACTGGTTTAGATTCCATCCCATTGTCTTGGAGGAGTGAAAGCAAAACACATCATTCTTGTACTATGACACAAGGATAAGATGATACTACAGAGGGGGGATGAGGGAGGAAAAGGCGCTGACAATACATCATTTTCAAGCACTTTCTCCTACATGGTGGGATGCTTAAAACAACTTATAACTGCTCTCCAGTTTTTCAGACTCCTATTATAGAGAGATCTACATTATAGAAAGCAATTTTGGATGACATTTTAAACAGCAAAGTACCCCTAAATGTCAACTCTGGCACATTATGACATCGGCTCCCTGTCAAATACAAACACTCAGCTCACCCTTCCATCACTTTATAGTCTCCACTGTCAAAACTTTCCTCACATCCCATAGTAAAAAACACTGCACTTACACGTTTAACAAATTGCAAAGGCCACAGACTATCATACTTTGAGGCCGAGTCGGCGTAAATCAATCGCATTTACGGCCATCACATTCCTTTCCCCTGTGATTCGCTACGGTCTTCGTCCCATCCACCCCGTATCTCGGTGTTTCCCTTCTTGTGAAAGACTTGTGTCCAAGGCAAATCTTGGATTTCACAGCTGGAGTTGATAAAGTCCTGAAGTTCTGAATGGGAGTCTTCCCTCAAAAACAACAAGCAGGAGAGAGGATGTAGAGCTGTCCCAAAGTTCGGGTAAGATGAAAACTGTGCTGGAGTCTCCAGCTGCTGCACTAACCAACTTATGGGAAAGAAGAAATTTACTTTGAAATTTTGGTTTTCTGGAATACTTATTTGATGTTTTTGCCTAATATTAATTATACTCCCTTAAGCCATGCTACACCAGAACAGCAGTAATGCTATGAATCAATAGAAAAGATGACTTAGATGGTCCATCTCTCCCCACTGCTCTGGAGCATACAGAAGTGGCTGCTAGAAATGACCGTGCATATCAATAACTAATTAAATCACAATGATATTTTGCGTAAATCGAAAGGAATGGAAAGGGGAAATTCAGTCACGTGACTAACACAAACCCCAAACAGACAATGTGGCACCATCCTCCATTGCATCATTGTCATCCCAAGCCTAATACAATACCAAACCGATGTGACAGGAATGTTGGGGCACTTATTTCTATTGTTAGTAAATCATATTTTATATATTATATACTTATATTGTTTGACAGGTCAAACACAACAGTCATCACATAATAGATGAAACAGAGAGGGTGTTTTTGGCTACTGTGGCTACAGGGCAGAGAACAACAACAACAAAGTGAGACAATGTCAGAAGTGTCTTCAAATGATATTTGTGGGGAAATTGCATGCTTGAAAACAAACCAGTATCCAGGTTTTCAGATTTGTACTGGTTTTGGTCATTTCCAAATTTTCAGCTCCCTTTATACATGATTCTAAAACTGTCAATGTGTCTGATTGTCTGGTTCAGGTGAGTATCTGACATCCCAATATCTTAGCCACTGTTATTTTTATATCAACTGACTCATTGTTCCAAATAATCACAATATGAATACAGTCACCAACTAGCTTTACAAAGTTGCTTCCACTGCTTCCTGTATATGGCATTTCTTTAGGGTTGTCAACCTCAAATCAATTTTCCAATGCACATAATATTTTCTTTTAAAAAATTTTTGTATGTATTTATTTTTTTTGTCCTTTCAAAAGTCTGAAGGGAAATGCAGTTGAAAATGTGGATTGTTTGTACAGTCAGCTGGAAAAGTACATTCGTCTGTGACGATGAATGTAGCTCTGCCTAAAGTGTCAGAGCTTCCCAATAGAACACAACAAGTACTGATCCTGTGGGAAAAACTATTTACACCTGGTTTTTATACCAGACTTCCAGTCTACAAACTCTCAATTGCAGTATATAGCAGTAAAATAACGTGTCCCTCTCAACCTGCCCCCAAGGTTTCTGCACGTTTGCATTACGATGTGCTGAAAACGAAACCAATCTGAATGCTGATGTTGAAATGTCCACCTGAAAACCAGCCACCGTGAAGAGATGATATGATGACAATCTCAACTCAAGGGTCAAGGCTGTTCAGCTCCTCAGGAAACGCTGCATCAGCCAGCAGGAAGCCCATCTCCACGGGCTTCTCACCACCTCTTGTGTCTTGACTCCACTGGGGACAAATATATCATGATGTATTCAGCAGGTTTTACTGTGGGTAATGAAAATTGTAGTCAAACTAATGCAACTGCAATCATTCAATTAAAACTGTTCATTTAGCTTTCATGTTACTTTTACTGACAAGCACGTAAATACATTTAACAGATCTAATGAAACACACAACTTTGCGACCATGATCATAGAAAATTACTCCCATTAATATACACCACTCAAAAAAATTAAATCACACATCAGATCTCCATAAACAAAATAGTTCAATGTTCGTCAGTGTAAACCAAAATCAACAACCGGTTGTGTCACAGACACATCTCATGCCAGTCAATTGGCATAAATGCCTTCGTCATCCAGGAACTGCCGAACACACTCTAGCCACGTGAGGCCGGGCATTGTCCTGCACCAGGGGGAACTCAGGGCCCACTGCACCAGCGTGAAGTCTGACAATGGCTCTGAGAATTTCATCCCACTACCAAACAGCAGTCAGGGTACTGCTGGATAGCACGTGGAGGTCTGTGTGACCCTGCAAGCATATGGCTGCCTGGACCATCACTGACCCACCGCTAAACAGGTCATGTTGGATGACGGTGCAGGCAGCATAACATTTACCACGGCGTCTCCACACTCTTACACGTCTCACACATGTGATCAGTGTGATCCTGCTCGCATCTGTGAAGAGAACAGGGCACCAATGGCAGACCAATCGAGCTGCACGGTGCTGGACTGTGAGCACAGATGCCACTAGAGGATGCCGGGACCTCATGCCGCCCTCATGGAGTCTGTTTCTGACAAAAACATGCACATCAGTAGCCCACTGGAGGTCATTTTGTAGGACTCTGGCAGTGCTCCTCCTGTTCCTCCTCACACAAAGGAGCAGATACCGGTCCTGCTGTTGATGCCCTTCTACATGTCCAGCTCTCCTTGTGTAACGGGCCGTCTCCTGGTGTCTCCTCCATGCTCTTGAGACTGTGCTGGGAGACACAGCAAACCTTTGTGGTCAGTGCGCGGGGATGTGCCATCTTGGAGGAGCTGGACTACCTGTGCAATCTAAATGGGCTGCAGGAATTACCTCGTGCTAACAGTAGTGACAAGGCCACTAGCGAAATCAGTCAGGAAGAATAATAAGAGCAATTGTCTGTAGCCACCACCTGCAAAACCATTCCCTGTTGGGAGGTTGTCTTGCTGTTGCCTCTCCAGTGCACTTGCTGTCACTTTCATTTGTACAAAGAATGTGACATCACTTGATAGAGCTTGAAGATTGATATCCTTGAAGTTAAACTGACTTGATTGACAGTCAACACCTTTATAAAATCAACAAAGGCAGCATGTTTGAACCTCAAACTCTTTCCAAACAACAGTGCAAGTGTTCTTTATCCCTTCAGTAACTAGCTTAAGCTTCATTACTTTCTAATGCATGCTAAGGCACACACAGCTTTTAACCTCCATCCCCTGTGCAGTAAATAGGGAAAGCTTGTTGTTTGCTCATCTGATAAACACATACTGGTGTCATCTGTGGCTGGCCTGGGGATGCTTTGACTCGCACTCATTAGCACTGAGGCTCATATAACAGCCGTTTTAACGCCGTCTGAGAGCACCGCTTGATTAAAGAAGCCTAAGAAGCCTAAAAGAAGCCTTAAAAGCTGCCTGACCGCCTTCGGCTATACCCCTGGAAGCTGGCACACTGTCAACAGGTCCAGATGTGAGCGTGATACTGTGCAGATGCACCTATAGGCTCTCATTTATACAGTGCAGCACATACAGAAATGTGTCCGCTCACAAGATTAGATAACACACACACATACATACCAAAAAAAGCAGACTGAACCAGCCTGCATTCACTGTACAACATCTCATTATGTTTAATGTCTACTCAACAGCACTAGCTCGTTAAAGATGCCTTTAAACACAGCCTTCGGCACTGTACTGTACATGCTCACTGTCTTGTAAACCACACACAGTTGTTACATAAGATTTTAAGAAAAAGCAGCTGGCGGGGCCCTCTGCTCTGTTTTGATTTATGATGCGATGAGGAGGGGGAGAGGGGAGTGAGGACAGTCATCTAATTGGTACACTCTGACCCACGGAGCAACAATTCTGGGGTTTTCTGAAAGATCTAAGTCCACCTCCACAGTTGAGGCGCTATGAGCAGGAAGCGTGTCTACCTATGACTGTATATGTGCGTGACAACAGTGTTGGCGGTGGGAGTTCCTCTCGTCTGACACAAATGTGTCGGCTGCACATCCTGTTGACTGGGGGGCATGTTGAATCAAAGTTTATAATACTTTATCATGGGACATGTAAAATCAATATGATAACTGGGTTTTATTGAGAGTTTTTGGTGCTATTTATTTATGGCAATTGAACATTTTAGTGATGTATTGACATTTTAGGATTTATACTGGTTTGCTGCAGGGGTGTTTTGAGAGTGTGGCCCACGGTGAGCTTCTTGTGTGAGGCTGGAAACACGTCAACAGTGCTGAAAAACAACAAGAAACTAAATAACATGAAATCCAAACTCACAGCTGACAAAAATGTTTTTGCGACTCTAAATAGGTTGAGCACAATCAATATACGACATCTACTAGTTTTTCTTCTACAGCTCTGCAAAAATCATGATAGTTTAAATATGTACAGTGTGTGTGCAGTAAGAGCAGATTAATGTTAGAATCACTGCCCTACACTGACACAGTCCCTACATCTCTTCTGTTCCTCTTTGCTGCATATCTTCCTTCCCCTGCTGCAAATAAGTGAGAGAGAAAACAGAAGAAAGAAGTTTGTCCGTGCATTTGGGTGGATTTGTATAAGAAGCAGAGAAGCCGGCATCCATTACTCAGTGTGAGAGACAGCAAGAGAGAGTGATAATGACAGAGCAAAAGAGAGCAAGTGAGTAGCTTTAATGTGAAGAGAACATGAGGGGGTAAAAAATGAAGATAGTGGTCTGTAAGGAGTGTTTACTCTTGTTTGTGTGTGTAAGGGTGTGTGTGTGTGTGTGACTAAGGGTGGTCCAGCGAGTGTGTTTACACTCTCTTCTGTCTTTTCAGTGTGTTTGATGACAGCCGCTGAAAGCTTAAAGGGCGCTCTGGACCCTGGTTATTACAGGCTTCTCTTACAGTTAAATGGCAACATGCACACCGTTTGATTTTCTTGTGTGACTGACCATTATGGAAAGCAAAGATTAGATTGGATTATATGTTTAAAGATCTTGTTGGAGCTAGAGTTACTTTAATTGAGCTTGTGAAGAAGCAACATATTGTACTAATCAAAAAGGTCAAGAATGTTGCAACTGACAGTTATACCACAGTGAAAGATTTAAAATCCCCACAATAACATAAATATACTTTCAAAAATGTTAGCAGTTAACTCTGGTGGATATTGCAAGTTTAGTTTAATCTTCAAACTGCCTAAATATTGGAGATGTAACATGTTACACATATCTAATACATAATGTTCATGAAGTGGAATTCTAAAAATAAACAATAAATGTCTAAAACTGAACAAAAAATATGAATATAAAATACATGAATATGATGTGTCTGAAAAGACAACAGAAATACATAAATGGCAAGAGGTCTTTGCAGAGGCTTGAAATAAATGCTACATGTGTAGACCACACTGGGTTGTGTAAGGTTTGAAACTGAAACGCATTTGTGTAGGAGTTCAGAAACTGTGACATACAGCCAAAACTTCAGATTAGTCCTTTCTAAGTGGTTACATTTGGCAGTATGCAGCAATTTGAGACTAGCATTGACGAATTAAGTTAACTGTTTCTCCTGTTGCAGAAAGGTGGGAGAGGTGATTATGTGACTGGAAGCTGGAGTCCACTTGGGAAAGGTTTGAATTGGTTTGGTAAAGTAAATTATAACCAAAAATACTCGTGTTCTACTCTTGTGGAAGGCACTTGTGCTTCAGCCATCTGCTCCAGATGAGTTTTGGATGGTCTTATTGTGAGACAAACATGAATTACAGTGATTGCAATTGCAGAAATCCCACACCCCTGCATCTGTCCTGTGGTTAATGGTTTCATTCTGCATTTTTACTTTATTGTATGTCATGCAATGGAACCAAATTAATGTATTGTAACATCAGCAAGCTCAAAGCACCATCTGGATACTTTTAGTTCTTTATGAGTATTGGTGGTGGTGTTAATAGGCAGCTGTTGAGAAGCTCTAAGATGTACTGTCAGCTGTCAGATTTCTGTTACCCAGGAAACAGGCGGGAAATGCTAATTTCACTCATCAGTATCCAGTCAATGGTGGTCTCAAGGTTACAGAAGCAGAAGGTTAGGATAAAACTGGAAATATTGGAGAGGGAAATCAAGGAGTCGTGTTCTCACTTCCCTCATGAACAACCGTTGACCTGCCCTTGAGCAAGACACTGCATTAACGGAGCTGCCCAAGGGACAACAGCTGTTACTTTTTCATCATTCTCCCAAATGTGACCGTAGCCTTGTTTCCATCACCGTTTTTTTATGCGCATTTTGAAGTATGGCATTAGAAAAGGTTGATGGAAACGGCAAAATTTAAAAAAAAAATATTTTGCAAAAAAGTTTTTACGCTCACTTGAGGTGGTTTTTTCCTTTGTCGAAAAAGAGTAAATACGCTAAATGGGAGATGGAAACACTTTTGCTGCTGTTCCGACCCAGCTCGTGTGGGCAAGGAAGATAACATAAACCAGATTGAATGGTAAAGAAAAGTTATTTATTTGTCGGGTAAAAGTGACACGCAGTAAACTACAACAGAAAAAGGGCCAATCGGATGCTGCTTAAACCAATGAAATGAAAACTCCACTGAGAGAGATAGCGAGCTTAACCTTTTCGAGGCAGCAAAAACAACAAACAAATTCAAAACCAAAACACAAAGAGAGCAGCACCCTTAGACCTATCGAACCTAACACCAAACAACTACACAGATGCAGCAGAATCAGATTAAACTAAACCTGGGCCAGGTCTTCATAAACAGGTTTACCATCGCCCATCTCAATATTAACACACTTGTGCTTCACAATATCCCCACACAAACTGACACATCGAGGCAAACCGATCAATGGAAATCACAGCTGCCCCGGGGTGACAAGCCCACACTCTATTTAGCCGCAGTCCCTGTCAATTGGCGTCACTTGATAGGCGGAATCCACCACCGGCCGCACCAATCATCGACACCAGCCAGACAACAGAAGTCGGCGTTGTTTGGTCCAATCCCCAGCGGGCAATCCTACAGCTCCTTAGCGTACAGCATTCGGAACAAGACGGCTTCTAATACATAGGGGCCGTAACAGCTGCATAAGTTCTGACGTAGCGAACTTGTAACTCACATCTAATCAGCTGTTTCCACTGTTAGCGTCTTGCCGGATATTCCCATTCAGCTCGGAGACATGGCTGGTAGCAGTTTGCCCGCTTCAAACACATTCCTGAGGACCTCTCTCCACTTTTCTAAGATCAATGGCCATCAAGTCCATGGAACTGGTTTGGTTTCTTGTTTGGAACGCATACGTCTTATTTATTACAGCCATGTGTAATGTCAACTACTGATGTAACTACGCTTGCCGTAGCCTGATATATTTGCTCCAAACCAGCTGATGGAAACTAACCTAATTCACAGTTTCTTTTGGGGGTTTTTTGTGCAACATTTCAAAAGTCCGCTTAAAATCTGCTTGACAATTGGATGGAAACATGGCTAGTGTGTAGAGCATTAGTGTTTAGATAATCTACATGGGATCAAAAATCTCATGAGCAAACAAATGCTCATAAAATCAAACACAATCTGGATCAGGATCAGGATGATATTGCTGACACTAATATCGCTATTACATTACAGCAGTATTATTTTTCATTGCAGTGTTCATTTCATTGCTGGTTGATGGAATTTGGATTTCACATTAACTTAAAATGGTATTGTATAAAAACTATGTTTTAGTTACAAAGATTATGTTTGTTTTTTTGTTTCTAATTTTGGTAAGGTGACCATTGTGCTGTTTTCCATCTCTGACATTTACTACTCTCTGGTGAATTTACTTTGAGCCCTATCTGCTACCTGATCTATACATAACAGGTCCAGACAAAGTAAAACATTTGTTTGGCTTAACGTTTTGGGCTCAGGTTAAGTTCATTTAGAAATATAGCTCTTACATAGTACATAAGTGATGCCCAGACTGAATGTGGCCACTATGTTGCTTTCGTCTGGCAAACCAACTCTACTGAGCCCCTGATAATTTTAGAATCCTGCAGCTCAAAAGGTGAAGCAGGAAACCTAAAACTTAATGGATCTGTTCCCTGTGTGGTGCAGTAGGTAGGGCATGACATTAACTCAGCCATGGTTAAACGCTTTTGTTAACACCCTGGCCGATGTTGCTGAGTCATCCTCTGCATTCCACCCTTCATGTCACAATAAGAATAACAAGGAAGCACTCAAAATCCTAACTACCTAATCCTAATCCTTTCTACGATGCGGTGCACATACAGTGAAAACACAAAAACAAGAGATTGCACTGCACCAACTATAATTGGCATTGACCAATCTGATGTTAATGGCCTGTTCTAGCATAACCCACAATGTTAATGAATCTTGCATTTGCACGTGGAGGACATTAATTAGCCATAATAGTCATAACCAACCAAGTCTGAGTATCATGAAATCCTTTTCTGAACTCTGTGGTGGGGGAGAGTAGTAGCAGTGGAGAAGCCACTTAGTCAAAGTGATATAGAATTGGGGAACTCGTGATTTAGCAGTGGAGTAGCAGCCGGCGCTACAATGTCCCAACACTCACGTCCCGAATGCTACTGTGGATAACCATTGGCAAGAGTCAGTATCGACACTTTTCCTTTACACAGACCCGGCAGCCACTTACATGTAAAAGTCATTTGCAGTACAGTTACTGGTACCATGATGTGATTAAAGGGCTAAATTGACTTTGAAATCATACCCCAGAGTAACACAGACTTTATTTTTGTCTTGTAGCAGTGGAAGTAAATCATATTGAGGAGGAAAGAGCAAGTTGCAGAGCTGCCAAAAAACTCCTAATTCCTTCCTACTTCCTTTTATTGGCTCGTTGCCTGCAGACAAACAGTCGAAACAGAAATCGCCATGTGCAGATCTGTCGGTTTGGCTCTGACACAGTTTAGACTTTGATTACACTGGGAGTTAAGGAGTTGTTTTCAGGGGGGACATATCTGAGGGTGCAGTCAGCTGGCTCACATCCAATCTCAGGTTGTGATTGGCAAGAATACGCCACTGCAATTAAAGGAACTCCAACCGACTTTAGTCATTTTCCAGTCATCTATAGATAAACACACAGCTGCTGAAAAGCACACTCATCTCCATCAGATTTCCACATTTTACTGTAAATGAAGTTGCCTCAACAACTGTGGGCTCTCAGCCTCTTTTAGTTAGCTCTTTCATTCAAATCCATCCTTTAGATCAGACAAAGAGAGGATGAAAGGAAGGATGATATGCTAAAACAAACCTCAGAAGACACCTCAAACCTTGCCAGAGGTGATTGTGTTTATTTGTAGATCAATGCCACATGTAGCAGTTTTTACAGTCTTTTTATTATGAAACAGCAACAATAAGTTACTGATCACTTATCCTCACCTTGACCCTCTTTAGTGGATGTGAAGACCAGTATTTCTTTCTAAACTTGAAAGAGCATACAGCACATACACTAGCACACTCAGAAATAACTTTAACTGATCACTATACTCATTCAGTACAGTGAGGATGAAGCTCTGGCTTCTCTGTGGCGGCATTCAGACCTTATTAAAGAGCTGAACATGTGGCTAAGTGCTGAGAGCCTCTAGCATGAAGCCCATTTGTCTTCCTCAGATCACTCAGATGAAAACCAAACGGGGACTGAGAGAGGCCAACGGCCGACCAGCCAGGCAGCCAGTCAGTCAGTAAACCCCCCCTCAACCCCCGCTACCCAGCCCTCACCACCACATGCGCATTGTCCAATTAAGGTCTTCTACTCCCCGCTTTGTGCCCAGGCAGACTGCCACAGGCTGCCGAGAACCAAACAGTCTGGTCAGGGGAGTTAATCTCGCTCTCTGGGCTTGACAGGCCATGGTGTGTGATGCTGCCCACTCTGACACTTCATCATCAGTGGGTGGGCACTGGCGCGTGGGCACAGGGCTTTAAAAGGCCTGGAGGAGTCAGTGCTATGCCCCCCTACCCCTCCTACTACTGTGTCTGGAGCAACTGCCAGTCAGAGGAGAGTGCGTGGATGTGTTTGTGTGTGTGTGCCCTGGAGCGAGGTGGCTAGACTTTACACTTGCTGCAGGATTGTGAGCAGTGTTATAACAGATTGCAGACTCCTGCCAGTGAACCATAACACTAAGCTGTAACTTAACTTTAAATGAAATGTCGCTCTGCTGTGAAAATGGCTACGGCTAACAGGCTGGTAAGTTCGCTGCTGCATAATGTAACTGGGACAAGGCTGCTCTTAAACTTTTATTGAGTTATGTGTGTAAAGCAATTCTGCAGAGAGAGCAATGAAACCGCACAAGTTCACTAACTCACTTTGTCATGGACGGGGAAAAAATGATTTATCAAAGTGATCCAAAATGCCTTCAGCTATTTTCAAAGTTCATTTCTAGGAGGCTGGATGAAGAGGTGGGGAGTAGGGGAGTGAATTGTGTTAAAAGAGCGGTTTGACATTTCGAGAAATACTCTTATTTGTTTTCTTGCAAAAAGTTAGATGTGAAGATCGATACCACTCGCATATCTGTCTATTCAATATGAAGCTGGAGCCTGTAGCCGGTTTACTTTGCTTAGCACAAAGACTGGCAACAAAATCCACCTACCAGCACCACTGATCCGTACAAAAAAAACAAGTAATGGTTTTAAGGCGGAATATGAGCAGAACGTTTTCTTCGCCAGGCGCAGTGACTTTCTGAAGTTTTCAGCAAGTTTCCTAGCAACCTCATTGTGACTCTCTTGTGAGTTGCCTAACTTCATGAAAGTCCAAGACAAAATTGCTGAAATATCCCTTTCATGCCTTGACTTAGCCATGCTAGTTAGAAATTTAGCTCTGATGTGCTATGAAGATATTTGTGGACAACGTCTGTTCTGCCTGATGTTTGAACACAACATTGAATTTCCAAATGCAGGGCTCAGGACCTCGGCAATCTTAACATTCACTCCTGAATATCTAAAAAAAATAGAAGAGGGCATGCGGGTGGGGAACAGGGAGTGCAGGGCAGGCTGCGTGAGTAGTGGAATGAAGCTGAGAACGTTTTTAGTATAGTATAGTTTATGCAACATCTTTAATAAAAAATTGTCGTATAGTATAGTATATATTTTCTTATACAGATGTATGGAAAGTTTTTACTGTTTCTGTATAGTATAGAATACAATAAATGCTGTCAGATGCACAGAAAAATGTAATGGTAATTTTGAAGATTTTTGTTGTAACAACACACAAAATATAACCTCTCCCTACCTCCCTCTCCCCTCCCAAACAAATTATGAGTTGACTAACTCAATTGTCCCTCCAGGGTACCAGTCAAGATGGCAGCAAAGATAACAAAACTGGGATATGTATGTTCTATCGTGCCTAACTTGAGTGGATCATAACATATCAGGTATGGAATCAATCTGCAGATGCTCCGGTTCAAGATAAGACCAAACTTTTCTATGGATGTTTTTGAGCCACGACAAAGGCCACAATGTGGCCTGAAACAGACTAGGTCAGCCTTGTTTTAGCCAATTGCCGGGAATGCCTTTTGCTATGTTGTAACACATATCATAAAAAATGGCAAATACTGCTGAAAAGAGGAAAGTCTGAGCTTTATGATAGACTCAGTCAATAAAATCTTTTTTTAAATTTTTTTTTATTGTGAATCTCAAAAAATATTAGGCTGATGGGTCCAGCAGTATGCGAGATTAGCTGCAGACACACACACACACACACACACACACACACACGCTAGACCAAACACATAATCCTCTCCAGGCTTACCCCTGGCAGAGATAATAATAATGTAGCTAGTTGCCATAAGGTGGTGTTTTTTTTACATTATTATTACAAATATTCTTGCAGAATTCTTAATCTTTAAATGCAGTCCTCTCAAACGAACACTGGATACATGTTTTTATGCTTTCTTGTCATGCCAATAAACTCCACACTGACAGCAGTGGAAACTTAGCAGTATAGCAGAAAAGGTTTTGCTCACTTGTAGTGATTGATTCAGCTGTGGGCCTGACCTGAGGGAACAAATCACTCTTCCATTCTTTCAACAGACCAAAAGCACATGCTATCTCAACATCAGCGGACTAGGACCCAGTCAAATTGCACTATTTGCAGATCACTTTGCAGCCAGGCAGAATATTAGCCTGTCTGAAGAGCTAGACAATGATGATAGAGTGACCTGACAAGGAGTCACAACTTTGCTCTCTTGAACCAAGAGTATATCACAACCTGATTTTGTAGCCAAAAATATGCAAAGGTCAAGTCAATTGAGTTGAGTTGAAATTACTCAAGCACAGTTTTGTGTCATCTGATTTTGGAAATTTTGTACTCAAAACAATAGAAAGAAGAGCAATCTCAGGTTGGTGTGACCACTACTCATTGACTATGTTTACATGCACAAGAAATTCCAGTGTCCGTCCTTATTCCAAAAAGACTGTGCGTAAAAATGTTCTCACTTTGGGCACAAAATTACTTGCGCAAGTCAACGAGACCAATAGAAGCCTGACAAACACACTCAGCATCGCTTCGTGTTATCTCACCTCGTAGCTGTAAACCTTTGAGGTGCTGTCAGACACAGCATTGATCTGCCTATTCCGTTTGCACAGTTTCCTAAAACCAGAAACAAGCTGGAGATGCCGTGACCGGCCTGGATCAGAAACACAGGATGAAAGCCAGCCACAACCTCGCTCTTCTAACTTCTCGGCCACTGCTGTCTTTTTGTATTTATCAAGGGAAATAGTGGTGCACTGCAGGAAAGAGATTTCCAGAAGTGACAGTGGTTACTGGTAAGTCACAGTTTGGTGGTAAAGTTTCCTACAGTCACTGCAATTAGATCAACAAGAGAGATGACAAGTATTCACATGTGTGTGGATGCCCAGATATTAATATTATAATATTCTATCAATAACATTCATGGCCTGACCTTAACTATAGGATTTGTTTACACAGAAAGTCACAGCTGGACTACTAACTGTCCCTAACCAAAGCCTGGTGGTGATTCTGTCTTTTCATATTCAGGGATATGGTGAAACAGGTTTTCTCTCTCTATTAAGGTTAGTGGTGCTGGTGAAAGTGCAGGCTGTGTGTAGCTGACTTTGTCAAGAAGACAAAATGGAACTAACTGGTGGTTCAAGCCCAGTGGCTGCTCTGCTGTGGTGCTGATTTTCCACCCAAACAAATAACGTCACAGCACCTGTCAGAACAAATAGCACAGAGCTGAGAGAGAGCAGTGTGGCCTAATATAGTTCATGTACTTTACACATCTATTCTGCTCACTTAATAAAGCAGAAGTGGAAAGAGTCAATGGGACATAAACTAGTCTCAAATTCACCTAGGCTGGAGTCGGCCTGTGGATTCTTGTTGTGTCAACAGTGCTAACCACCAAGCCATTGTGTCACCTAAAATGAACTTCAACTAATGATACTGTCAAGTGGAGTCATGCTTTCACAAAAACAAACAAATGCATTTGACACAACTTGTAGGTCTATTATCTACTGCAGGAAATCAACAACCCATTACTTGGAGCTTCTAATAACCCAAACTTTTAGAACCTGTAAGGCTTCGGTTCTAGATGCTGGCTTGCATTTCCTCTGTGTTTAACAAACCAGAACGTTTTGGGTATACACCATTAAATAGGCAGAAGCCGGACAAATGTCATTGTCATGTGCTGCTTGGAAGTATAGTACTGTTATAGGACCCGAAAAATGCATTGACTGGGATTACTGTAAAACTTGGATCAATAGCCCAGGCTTTTATTTGATAAAATCACTGAATTGACCCTGCCTATATATGGGACAGGC
Organism: Micropterus dolomieu; assembly: GCF_021292245.1. Classification (NCBI taxonomy): domain Eukaryota; kingdom Metazoa; phylum Chordata; class Actinopteri; order Centrarchiformes; family Centrarchidae; genus Micropterus; species Micropterus dolomieu. Next base: position 5,182,380 of record NC_060165.1, on the reverse strand, counting down.
GTCCATGTGTGACAGGCCTTTAATTCCTCTTGCACAAAACTGAAATAGGCTACTATGACACATATATATAACAGTTTATTTATTTCAAACAGAATAATACAGTTATAAATTTTAAATTATCAAACAATATCAAATACACGTCGTTCATTTGATCTAGCTCCGACAGATGGCTTCTGTGCTTTTATTTTGTAGGTACCAACGTAACAAAAACAACAACAACAACAACAGGGTGCAGGATGAGAGAAGTGTGGCAGAAGTTAGCAGACAGAGAAAGATGGACTTCACATGACAGGATTCATAACTTGGATGAAAATCTGTTTTGATTCTTTTGATGGGTGGACCCTTACAGACTAAAGGAACATTAATAATCAAGGAACGGACACATTCGGACTTAACGAAAGCTTCAAGGGTAACGTGAGTTGGCACTTTTTTTTCTATCATCTCTTTTAGCCCACCATGCCGGTTATGCCGGTAAATCTATATGAATTAGACTTTGGGGCTTGTTTCCGTAAAATCAACTGAGCGATTGAAATGTGGAGAATGTAACCAATCTAACGATGTGTAGCATGTCCATACTGGCATATTGATCATAAGTTTAACCTTTAATATTTGTCTTAGGGCTGCAGCTAACAATGATTTTAGTATTTGAAGCTTCGGCGAATTTGCATCGATGCATTTTAGTAATCGATTTAATCAATTTAATCCAAGAATCGTTTCAGCCGTAATTTGTATTAACAATCTAAGCAGCTGAGAAGCAGCTAAAGCGGGCAACCCGGCGGGGTGTAAGAGGTTTTATACATCCAAAGAACTTCTATAAAAAGCAGACCAGGCGCTTAATGGAGACCTGCATTTTTTTGTGAAGACGTGTTCCCACACCAGGACAGTAAACGGGGTAGGTGGCTATTTGGGACTTGGCTATTAATTGAAGTTTTACGGTATTTTAGATTTTCTTTCACACTTACATGTAATGTTTTTTAAACAGCATCACTGAATTATTTTACCAGCTTTCATGCCCCCGCCCAGCTCTCCAGTGCCCGGTGTGTCCCTTGAGAAAGGTCGGCCATCAGTCCATCTCTTTCTCTCTGTGCTCTGTACAGTGAAACCAGCTCGCTGCTTTGTTCTTACCTGAATCAGAGCCTGAGGGATGCAGTGCAATCATTTCTGAGCTTTTTGTTTCTACAAGAGAAAATAAAATAGAGCCATGTGGTTCTTCCAAGACTGTGCACACAATCTACAGTTTACACGGATAAAGTAGTAACATGCCTGTCTGTATACTGAAACACACTTGCATGCTTATAACGCATGACCTGCTTTATTAATTGTGTTGTGTTGCAAACAAGCTGATGGATTCCTTCCCTCTTGAGAATACCTGGAACTTGGATTTACTACTACCTCCTGAGCAGTGCCAAAAAGTTAGTTTAGGAATGCACCCTAAAAGGGGTGGGAAAAGCAGAACCTTTGACAGACATATCTTAAGGCTAATATTACCTACACCTATAAAAGACAGCTGAGAGATTTTACACGTGACATTGTATTAAATACAAAGGCGGTTTTGAATTGTTGGATGGCTTGTAATTGAACTAGCAGAGCCTAAATCATGCTTTATCTATCAACAGCTTTCTTCTGCTTCAAGTAAGTGGGACATTTTAAATTGTGCTTTTGTCATGATATGTGAAAAACACGGTAATGGAAACGCAGCTATTGAGCAAGGAGATAAACTGAAGCGCCGACTGAGTATAGGTAAGGAGAGTCTGAGCTGGTGATGAGCGGCTCTGTAGATTATTGAGTTTTCTGGAGTGGAATAAAGTGCTTCACATGGTAGTTTATGAAACTGAACATCCTCAGAGCTGAGTCACGGTTAGGCTTGAGTGACTGTTCAAAGACTTGTAAAGAAAGCGTGTTTGTGAGCGTGTGCGAGGATTCCTGAGTAGAGGTTTTGTGTACTTGTGGAGGTTCACATGTATTTATGTCTATATTTGTCCAAGCAACTTTTTTTTGTCTTGTGTGGGGGCACTTACCAGTTCATAACCTTTAATGGCTTTGTAATGACTCTGTGCACTGCCACGGAAAGGAAAACTGGAGCTGAATCCAAGCAGCGGTGGAGAGAGGCCGTCACATCCTCCCATAATTCATAAAGAAACATTAGTTGTATTACCCACTTTTAGACCCAGGATGAACATCCATCATTAGACCTTTATCAAATGTAATATATTTCTTTAATTATATCTGTCTTCAGCATAAAGAAGAGGATTTGAGTTTTACCTCTGAATATATTTCTCAGAGGTAGAGGTTGTAGGAGCAGAAGAAATAATCTCATTGGCTGGGTTTGGCCTCAGTAGGTGTATGGAGGAGATTGAGTTTACTTTGTCCCTTCTCTCATTAGCTCATAAGCGATTTAATGAGCCTTCAGTGAGGTACGCGATTGGCTAAAAAAGGGTGGCATAACATCCCACTATGGAAAGCATGCAGAGGCTGCAGCATCCCGCCTGCCCAGCTAGAGAGTGCTCCCACGACTACTGGACTGTGAAATTACCACAAACACAACAAGAGGGCAAAAAAAAAAAGAAAAAGAAAAACGCATATTTCACTGCCTCTGTACTGAGGGCCAGGAATGTCAATTTCACAAACAAACTCCCCTCCAGATTCTGCAGCGGAGAGATTGGGGCATTAGCCTTTCTGTGGTTTCTGCAGAAGGGACAGAAAACAAATAAACTCCCTGCCACTGAAAAATGAGTTAGGGATGCCAATTAGAAAACACATCTAAAGCTTGATGGAGATAGCAGAGACCGAAAAGCGAGGTGGGAAGGTGTGAGGGAATATCTGGCAGTCAGGAGCTGTCAGTCAGAATATAAAAAACAGAAGGCGGCAAATCAATCCGCAAGATAATGCAGTTTGTCATTAGGCAGAGCTTGGTTTAATAAACTGTGGACAACTGCGAGTCGAAAACGGACACAGCTGTAATTAAATTCACATACGGATTTTTATTCCCTCTCCTGGGGTTTTTTAACACTGTTGTTTTTTCTCCGTGCTCCAAGACATATTCTTTGCACGGCCACTTGAACGTGAGGTCAGGCGGTGAGAGAGGCCAGGTTTGGCGGAACGTTCGCTGTGGGGACGGTGGGAAACCATCTCTCTTCTCATGGCTAATACCCACTGGAGCCACTGTGCACATGCACTGTGAAATGGGCCTAATAGCCCAAATGGGGGTAGGGTGGGGGGGGCATGTGGATAAGAATGCTATTGGCCTGAAGCAGCAGCGATAGGCTCCTGAATATTTTCAAAAGTGAGTCGGGAGCACACCTACTCATTATGGTAATAGCCAGCTCTTAAAGGCTGACGTATGGACAAATGGCTGTGGTGAAGCAGCGCCGGGACGGGCGAAGGTCACAGAGTACATCTGCAGGTTCAAGGAATCTTCTGTGTATCCTGGTATGACCTCTTTATTCCATAGCAGTCATTTTGGTTTCCCTCTGATTCCTTCTATTTCATTCGCTCCACAAACAATTTTGCAAATCACCTAGTTTACAGGGATTAGGTTTCCACTAATTTTGTTTACTTGAGCGACTTGAGCCTGGCAGCATGTCTACAGTCGTAAATAAGAATTAAATCAGCTTAATTTTTTCTTGTCTTCCATGCTTTTCATCATTGCAGTAATACCAAAGATGGTGGTCTTTACAAAGTTGAAGGGTATGACAACAGTGCGGCTAAATCCAAGGCACAGCTGAGTACTCAAATCCTCAAAATCACAGTTAAGAATCCTCATGACAATGACATGAGGACATGTCAATTGCTTTTCTGTCAATTGCTTATCAATTAATCGTTTCAGAACTAGTTGTAATGCATCTTATTGGTTAGATTGTCTGATTAAAATGACCTTTTCCCAAATCTATATAATGTATTGAATAGATAATTTTGCAAAACATGAGTTTTAACTCAACCTGCAGCAAATTGCAGACCTTTTCATATTTTGGCTACAAAATCAGGTTGAGATATATATGTTACTAAAAGTTAATTTAAGGTTACTAAAAGTATGTAATTAATGTGGCAAAAGTGAAAAAGTGTCAAAAATGCTCCACCTAGCACTGTGTGTGTCAACTGGGGACAAAGGCAAGAATTCTCACACACAAGATGATAATCTACACCATCTGGGACACTCCCAGAAGTTACTAGTCAGGCACAAGCTCAGCAGGCTTGGAATAACTGTCAGTGCTGCTGCGCTCTGGGCCTGAAGTGCAGGCCGCATGGAAAAACACAACTCTCCCGGGTCCATGTTAGCGGCTCTCAGTGGCCTGCCGAGGTGTCGCAGAAAAGTGAGAGCTGCTGCTCGGGGGCTCTAAGCCAGGGGCCATCCAGTGGGAGCTGCAGTGAAGTCCAAACATCAAAGTAGTGCTGCCGTAAGCTGCTTTTTGTCTGCAGAAACTGTCCTTCTGCTCCCTGAACTGTGTGGTTTCTGTTCCTCGCTGCCTTTCTTCCTCTCTTACTTCCCTTCTATTTGACCCAAAGAAGAAAAGCAAGAGGAGAGAAAGAGAGGAGAGAACATAAGATAAGAAGAATGAGCTTTCAGCAGGACAAAGCAGCTGATCATTTAAAAAACTGCAAAAGAGAAAGCAACCTAATATTGTCAGTGTGTGTTGTTGTATACATCTGTGTTAAGCTAATAGGCCTTGGGTTGAATTAGGGTAATGTCAGTGTAAATGTCCATTATCCATCACTGGACATTACAACCTATTCAAACCAGACAGATCAGCGGCTCTAGTCACAGCGGGAAAATGATTTGACTGCTATATAAAACTTAAGGAGTTAAAACCTGATTTAGTCATGAGAGCAAATAGTTTAAAAAATTGATAGCAGATTTTACTATGGAGGGTATAAAATTTCATTACTTTTTTGGTAATATCTGACTAAAATGTGTCAATAGCACTGATTATGCTGCAACTGAACGACTGCTCATGCTCTCCTTTAGTGATTGTTTTATCAGACAAGTTTCAGTCTGAAATCATAACTTTGAACATTTTAGACTGCATTTTCCGATTTGATCGTTTGTTCAGGTAGGAACCTCCTCCATACCGACAGTAGACCGATTTTTACACATCGTCAAACAGCATCTACACTAGCGTCTGGTGGATGTGGAGGAAAATCTAATGCCACACACTGCAGGCAGAGCACCAGCAGAACCAATAACTACAATGACGAATCAGCCAAAGAGACCATAGTTGAGAAGGGCAAGCTGAAATCTGAAGTCTGAAATCCTTTTTTTTTTTAATATTTGTGACAGAAGGTGTTACTTACACAATCAAATTAACCAAATATACTAAATGTAATAATGCTAATACTCTCATTGATACTGTCTAAAAAACATACTACACATAACATAGGCCTGTGCTAAGGTCTTTTCTAAACAAATACATTTTAATTATATACCGATCCATAAAACTAAAGAAGAATTAAAGAAATAAAATGAAAACATCACAACAGTACTTGCTGATGTTTCCCATCATGGCCCAGAAGGGGGCAGGTGTTGTAGACAGACTCCCCTTTAGTGATGAGAAGGGAGTAAATGGATTAGTCTCAACTGGATGCTTTGGGATCAGCATGGAATTATGGAATTATTATTTAAGCTATTCACATGAAGAAAAAAAGACATCATATATGTAATTTATCCTAAAGCGTGTCTAACAGTCATCGTAGCCTACATTGTGGTTCGTTGGTTACGCAACTTACTGCTAATCTAGTCGTGTGACTGTGTGTGTGCATGTGTGTCGGCGAGGATCTACAGTAATGAGCCAAAAACAAATTAGGGAGTAATTTTGATGCCTTGCTGCATTCGCCTCTTCATCCTTCATTTACATTTCTATCACATACAAAGAAAAATATGTTTTTATCTCGCCTTCCAAGCAAAGTAATTACCATTGACTGGGAGGGGATGAGGCGAATGACCTTTGTGCAGCGGCGCAGAGTAGGGCTGCATTTCACTGTCTCCTGCAGCTGATGTGTTCTCTGTTATCTCACTGTGGACGGTTAAAGGACAATGTGGCCACAATTTAAATGCATAAATCACTCAGCCATAAAACTCATTACTACATGCATGAGAAGAGTGTGTGTGGAAATGTGAGCATAGCGTGTGTTATGGTGGATTGGCCCCTGACTTCCCAAAGATTGGAATCAGTTTTTTGACAGGAAAATGATCGGCCTGGTCACCAGCCACCACCTGGTGAATAGATGGGAATCATTTAGAAATTCAAATAGAGATTGAATCAAGTTTGAATTGGTTCTGTCACTCCCAAAGGGGCAATAAACATGTCAGGTAAGTTTTGACTGATGAGCTCAAGGGCAAATAGTCCTCTCTGCATACAGGCACACATGCATAGAACACAAGATTAATTTGTCATGTAGTTCCTCGACACACGTGCTCAAAGCGCTACTTCCATGAATTCATCATCCCTAAGTTCTAATCCCAATTTTTAAGGTCAAAAGTCATGCGCAGGGGTTCAGTATTGAGAGCCACAAAAATATACTGAATGCTTTTAAATGATAGACAGTTTTACTTTTGCTCCTCAGCAAATCTGTCAGAGCAGGAGACAAAGCTTGTGATTTTTCTTGTTCTCTGGCTCTGTCTGGGACGCTCCGCTCTAAGTAGCTTATAATGACCGGTTGGCGAACTTGTATATGGATTCTGATTATGGTGCTTGGACGCCGCTTTGTTTTTTGCTGTTTATCCCTGGCCAAACCTGTGTGCGCCAGCTCAAATAATGTCCACTCCGGTTGAACAACATAGCATGAGAAAGTCCAGCATTTAAGTTGTATAATGACTGATGTTTCCCCTGCGGCTCTTTTTTTCCCTCTTCCTATGGCCCTTGGCCTTCTTAAATGTACATTTTTACATTTTGAGTGTTCGGCTGACAGGCTTCCTCAGAGTGGCATGCAATACTTGGGTACTAAATTAAAAGGAGAATTTGTTTATTTCAACTTGAGTCTTATTTATGTAGTTTTTGTCAATCACTTCCATAAGTTCAGTCAGTCAGGTGGAATAGATCATATGTGAATGTAGAAGACTTGAGCATTGATAGTTGGTGTCTAGTCTCGGAGCTCGTCACTCAACACTCAAACACCACCACCACCATAGGCTCAGAGCCTACAGGTGGATGATGGGGTGAAGGCAGACATCAGCAACATGTAGCAGCAGAGCTTTCAGGCACTGATGGTTTAATACACATCAAAAGAGTCAACTGGATTTATGTTGCAGTGAGAAGAGTATGCTATGTGAGTAGCAGTGGACTTGAAATGACTGCTGGAACTAGGTTGTCAGCTTTGTGGAAGAAGAACTCAGATATTTACTTAGTTAAAGCACCAATACAACAGTGCAGAAATACATTTGTTGCATTCAGAATGTCAACTACTGAGCACAATGCAATTATTACTAACATGGATGATGCCCAAACCATGGAAATAAGGCCAAAGTTGCAATAAAACAGAATTATCCTTTAAGATCAGAGCTAGTGTGAATCAATAACCTCACTAAATCAGCAGGAAATTTCAAAGCAGCTAGGTAAAGAGGTCTAAAATGTCTCACTTCAGCTCTTGAAGACCGATGTTGGGAAAACAAGAGTTAACGGAAAGGTAGAAGGTTTTTCAGCCGAGAAGCAAATTAAGGCAAGCACAGGAGGAGAATATGGAGGGGATAGATATGATTCAGCAGTGAGACGGTGATGTGAGGAACAGCATACCATTTAGAGCCGTTCTCTTAGACACACAGACACAAACACTGATCTACCAATCAATCAAGGATGGGAGATACCACACACATTCGGCTCTCTCACAGGCCTGCAGCATCGTATTGACACATGAGTGAGAAGATTTTCTTTGCTGCAATCCCAAAAATAACATTGCGTAACACGTTCTCTCCCTCCTGCTCCCTTTCTCTAATATTTTGCTGTCTGTCTCTCTCGCTCTGTCTCTCTATCCATTTCTCTCTGATTCAGGGACTGTTGGTTGGATGTACAGTGTCAACTAAATATTATATACAGCCTAAGGGTGTCCTGGCTTTTGATAAAATTTAGAAGTGCCACTTTGTTTTTGCATTAGACCAAGCTGGAGAGGGCAGGTTTTTGAGTTCAGAGTGTTAGCTGGACTGAGGGAAAGAAAGAGAGACCAATGGATGTCTATTACAAACAGTAAACTTTAATGCTACTAAGCAGTGAAAATACAATACTAAGTCTATTCTGAGCATATCCAGTGATCAGAAACTGAGAAAGACATTAACTAAATACAAACTGAGTTACTACAACCTGGCTGTTGGGGCTGGTGGACAATCTTGATAAGACAGGCCGTCTCCGTTATGCCAATCACAAGAGGTGGAGCTTGGTAGAACCAAGTTCTTCACCAAAGCAAAATTCAGATGCCAAGAATTCCACATACCAAACAAAATTAAACTTTTCCTTGGGGAAAAATCTGACATTTCCATGGTAGCAGCAAAATATGACAAAGCATGCGGAACAGCTCATGGACCTGCCCTGAGCTCCTTCAAAATCTGACTGCCTTTTGATTTCTTACTTTCACTTCTATTACATTTAATGTTATCTTATATTTTTCTTTATTTCTATTAAACCTGCATTCGTAGAATTTATGGCCACTTAGGGGCAACACAACAAGGCGTACACAAAATATTGCTATTTTACCACCTTTTAAAGTTGATATTGCAGATGTTTTCGCAAACAGTTCTTTACACATCCATGACATTTATCTCTGTGTGTGTCTCCACCGACTGCAGACAGAAAGTATGTGGCTCTTCAGCTGCTAAATACTTATCTATGTGGCTGTTGTTTCTCTATGGTGTAGTATAGTGTATGTTGTATGTGAAGTTATAGTGCATGTATAGTAAAGCATTTATTGTGTTTTCTCACGTTCTAAGTATACTTCATTTAAACCTTGAGTGGCCGGCTTTGGCTGTGCTCAGTTATGGTCATGATAATAATGCAATGTTAAGAAATGCTTCAACGTTGCCTTCAGGGCCAAAGAGAAAAGAGCGTGTTGTGCCAGTGAGAGTGTATTGATGTGAGCTCGCATGCCTTCCTGCTTGTTTTAGTAGTACAAGTACAAGTGTGTGTATGTGTTGTTATGAGTGTGGCGTAGTCACACCAGCAGCACTGATTAGTGCAGAGGTGGCTTAGAGAGCTACTACACAGCTGTAAAGAGAGAGAGAGAGTTACTGATCTTAAGACAGAGACAGGAATGGAGAAAAAGGAGACTTTTTAGAACAAAGAGGAAAGTGATGACACAAATAAAGAAGGAGTGAGAGGGTTAATGGGCAAGTCAATGGGGCTTTACAGCGCCAGAACAGTCACTTCAGAGAAAGAGAGAGTCAATGGGGATTTATCAGCGTAACACTTCAGCGAGAGTGAGAAAAGTGAGAGAGAGACTGACAGTCAGTGAGCTGGTAGCATTAAAGCACTTGAGGAAGCGAGTGAGTGTGAGTCACAAGAAGGGGATGTATAAAGGATAAACCCAGCTAAACTTAGCAGGACCACCTATCTATTAGAGTTTTCCTTTTTTAGCGACATAAATCTTGATGTTAAATTATTCAACCTTTAACTTGACTCAGGATCCATTTTACTATTATTACTATTATTACTGGAGGCACAGAAGAGGAAACGAAGAGGGGAATTAAGTGGCAGATGGGGTGTAGAAGCAGCTACACTGTGACAAGTAAAAAGTGAAAAAGGCAGAGGGCGAGAAAGACACAGAGTGCAAGAACAATGGAGGTCGTACACCGCTGGTCTCTGAACGGAGAAAGTGGAAACATTAGTTCAGGGTGATTTGAGCAATTACTGTTTGAGTGACAGAACATGCAGCAGCACAGAGGAACAGAGGAAGACAAGTCATCCATACATTAGTTGGCTACACATGTCAATCTTTTGCTAGTGACCTTCACGCATGTTTTAGTGGTATTTCCCACAGTAAGTCAAACTCATGCATACTCTTAACCTGCCACCTCATTCAGTTTCAAGTGACATGCTGGACAAGCAGTCAGGCAGCATAGATAAAAGAAAAACTGAAATCAAACGCTGAGAAACAGGATACTACAAATGGCATATTCGTTAATAATATGAATAGTAACAAAAAGGTCTAACAAACGTGTGCACAGCCACTGGGGTGGAAACAGTGATTCCAAATTAGACAAACTTCACTAACCGCGTAAAATAAGCTTTATTTATCATAAATAATTATATATTTCTTCAGACTGCAAAGACATCCAAAATACATCAACAAATTTGTCTCAATCTGGTTTTGTAGGAATATCCCCCCAAAATACCTTCCAGTATATCTCTGTTAAAAAAATCCTGCTGATATGTGGGGTGTGTCATTTTGTTGTACATAATTATTTATTGTTGGTGATGTTGTTGAGGAGCACTTTGTCTGTCATTGTAATGCCTTTTTTGTTGTGCTTGTGACACCTACCATAGACGCAACGAGGTCATGGTGATCTTCAGCAGGTAGACTGTAATCTTTACCGCGGTCACCATCTTGCTTTCAATCCAACAACAACTGTTGGACAACAAAGTCTGTTCAAGCGGCAGTCAATTCAACAGTTGTCAACACAGCTCACAACTGTCACACCTCATGGCCACTCAGAAACACCTCACAGACCCAAAATAAACTGTAAGAACCTTACCACTTCCACCGATAGTGAGTTGTAACCATATTGATCTTAACAGCCTACGGAGAAGTCTGAGAAGAGGATTAAGCAAAGGTAGGCGTGCGACTGGAAAATGCTGATAGCTGTGAGAGATCCATGCTACATTTATACACTGATAAAACAAAAGCTGCTCTCTCTAAGCAGCACATAGCTGCTGGGTACTTCCCTTCTTATCTGTGAGTGACCTGATAAAGAAATCAAAGGGGCAATTCAAGGTCGAACCGTTGTTCCCTCTCTTTCTCACCAGCTGCCTTCACCTAAAACCTGTTTCTCTCTTTTTTCCTTCTGCTCCTCTACAAGATGAGTGTTTCAGCGGGGTTTAATTTTTAACTTCGATAGCTTTACCCTTTTGCCTAGTGGGTGGTTTTCATTTGTTGCCATCTGTTTTATGTGGCTTTTGTTAAAATTACAGAGATCCCCCAGTAATCACATTCCTCCCCTTGAGCCAACTAAAGTCCTGCACTTTCCATACTCTGGTTTTCACTTATTGATTTTAGTTTTCAAGCTGTTTTCTTCCTCTGTTTCCCAGTCACTCTTACCTTTCACCATCACTCTATCATACGTTTTCAAGGTGCAGACTCTGGCTCTTTGACTCCAATAGTAACTGCTCATGTTGGTCATTGCATACTGCCCTGCTACACTACATGTAAATTTATCTGGAGAGAATAAGTTAAACGGCTAAAATGTGAAAAGAAAATGTTTCAGTTTTTACCTGGCACTCTCTCTTCATCTCCTCAGCTTGTTCTATCTGTCACCGCCTGCGGTTGTTTGAGAAAAGACACAACATCGCAACCCGACTCACTGGCTCTCAGTGATTTTATAAGAATGGATGATTGGGGCACAACCCGCTCATCAATCACCAGGCCTCGGTCAGAGACATTCCTGCTGTAAATATTAGGTGATTCAACATTACTCTGCTCTCATTATCTGCTATTAGGCTGGAAAGGAACACACAAACTCTGACTCTGTGGCCCCCAAATCCTGTCTGGGCCCTAGATGAGGAAGTAATCACTCCACTACATCGTCTGAACATTTTCAATACAAGTGAGGGCAGCTAACCACCAAAACCGCACCAGAATGAAAAAAAACAAGTAATGGGCCAAGTCATTTGAGTTTGATATTGCTTTCAGCTGTTCTTATGCCTTTGTACCATCTAAAGGCACTGAAATCATTATAGATGAGTAGACTCAATCCATCCACAAATCAGGTATCTACATTTGTACGTATGAGCATCGATTTAGACTACAGTTTGCCCTCAGTTCTCTTTTATACGCTCAACTTTCCAAGCATAAGGATCTTCCGGCTATTATTAAAGCACATACAGGTGCTGGTCATATAATTAGAATATCATCAAAAAGTTGATTTATTTCAGTAATTCCATTCAAAAAGTGAAACTTGTGTAATGTATACATTCATTCCACACAGACTGATATATTTTAAGTGTTCATTCCTTTTAATTTTGATGATTATAACATCAACTAATGAAAACCCCAAAATCAGTATCTCAGAAAATTAGAATATTGTGAAAAGGTTCAATATTGAAGACACCTGGTGCTACACTTTAATCAGCTAATTAACTCAAAACACCTGCAAAGGCCTTTAAATGGTGTCTCAGTCTAGTTCTGTAGGCTACACAATCATGGGGAAGACTGCTGACTTGACAGCTGTCCAAAAGACGACCATTGACTCCTTGCACAAGACACAAAAGGTCATTGCTAAAGAGGCTGGCTGTTCACAGAGCTCTGTGTCCAAGCACATTAATAGAGAGGTGAAGGAAAGGAAAAGATGTGGTAGAAAAAAGTGTACTAGTAATAGGGAGAACCGCAACCCTGGAGAGGATTGTGAAACAAAACCCATTCAAAAATGTGGGGGAGATTCACAAAGAGTGGACTGCAGCTGGAGTCAGTGCTTCAAGAACCACCACGCTCCATGCCACACCGCATTGCTGCAGTAATTCAGGCAGAAGGAGCCCCAATTAAGTACTGAGTGCTGTACATGCTCATACTTTTCATGTTCATACTTTTCTTGCCAACATTTCTAAAAATCCTTTTTTGTATTGGTCTTCAGTAATATTCTAATTTTCGGAGATAATGAATTTGGGATTTTCATTAGTTGTCAGTTTTAATCATCACAATTAAATGAAATAAACATTTGAAATATATCAGTCTGTGTGTAATGATATATAATATCCAAGTTTCACTTTTTGAATGGAATTACTGAAATAAATCAACTTTTTGATGATATTCTAAATATATGACCAGCACCTGTATATGTTGACACTTCAGACTCATTCTCCTTGTTGTTATTTTTTATTCTCCCAACAAATGTCACCTTGGCTCTCTTTGAGAAGGACCAAGACGTATCTTGTTTCAGGCATCTCAGACAATTTGGTGCCACTTGAGATTAAAATGACGCCATTCCAACATGGCAAATTGGAGCAAACAAAAGGTGTGAATGCTTCAGAGGTGAATAAATACCCTTGATATGAAACACTCTTCCGCACTACAAACACGTGTCTATGAGAGTCAAGGTTCAGATCAGGTCAGGTATCAAATGAATGGAACAGAAGCGGCTGTGAGCTGTGAGTAAATGTGAGCTGGACAGATAATAAAAATACAGACACACGCCACAGAGTTGTACTTGGGTGGTGGTGCAGTAGGAAAAACTTTGATTTGCAATACACTCGGAGTTTCCCGCAATCACCACACGCACACATCGAAGAGGACATGTTTAGGGGTCATTCATCTCAGTGTAATGACTTTGCTGCCCCCCGGTGCTTTCTGAATGAAGCAGTCCTCGCTCATTAATATTCATGACAAATTGTGGCTGATGGCACCCCCGCTGTGCGTGTATGCGTGTGTGTGCGTATGCTCCAGAGAGAAGGCTGTAAGCATCCACATGTGTGGCAATTATTTCTTTCTCCACCTAGGAAAAAAATTAACTGTTGGTAAAATTTAAATTTTTCCAACTTCAGGTGTATAACGTTCAACATTCAATCTGAGTGTCAGTGTTAGAGAAGGATCAGGAAGCAGGGGCTTGCAGTGATATTTCAGGATAGGGGTCAGGGTGTGGGATTTATACTACTACTGTGGTTTCACACACAAACACAAACACACATGACCCATTATTCTCCAACTTCCTTCCCAACAATATATCTGCGGATTTACGCGTAGACCTTGAGAACATGTAGCTGATTGTATTTTTATTATGTTTGGACATAATGGGAGATTTGGTACAGGAAGGAGTGTATAGCTATTTCCATACAATAGCACATTGAATCACTGAATCAGACTCACTGTAAGCAAAGGAAAGCAGGACATCCAAGCAAAATAAACTCAATCGCATTCATGGCTTCTTGCATGCATTCCAGGACAGTGATTTTGTGCAGGTTGCATACACACACGTCTCGTCTACACACCACAGCACTCATTTTCATTGCATTTAAAATCCCAGTGCAATTAGACGGATCATAAAAATGAATCAAAAAAACGACAATCCAGGAAAAGACAAAAAGCCGTGCGAGACGCATAAAAACAGCATTAGCTGACAGAATTGATTGGAAAACCCTCAGGCAAGCAGATTAACTAAGACTAAGTAATTCAGGAAGAAAAATCAACACACATCTCATCGGTTTTTAACCATCACCATTAACATTCTGCTTCTCAGGTCGGGCATCCTGCCGGGATTCTGTTCGCAGCTTACCTGCTTGGCGTGCAGATCTGCCTTGGAGGGCACGACAGGGCTGGCAGCAGGGGTCACGGGGGCACTACGGCTGCCCCCGGCCAACGCCGCGCGCACAGATGCCAGCCACTTCATGATGGTGAGGCGGGAGGTGGAATTTCACTCTGACATGCCCAAGAAAAAAGTGTCCGGAGGGGTAGACAAGAGTCAAACGTCCAGCGTGTACTTCAGGTTTGTATGTTTAGCAGCCGGTTTCTGTCCAAGAAGTATCACAGAAGCTTGCGTGAGGGGTGTGACTGGTCCTGCTGCCGCCTCACACACACACTGACACAGATCCAACAGGCAAGCATGCACACTCACAGTACATACAAACATGCAACCAGCCACTAATCCTACAAGCGTGCACACACATGGATACATGACCCCCCCCACCCACCCACCCACCCACCCACCC
>NC_060165.1:5092117-5167532 GCF_021292245.1 Micropterus dolomieu | reverse complement strand
CCCCACCCACACACACACACACACACACACACACACACACACACACACACACACACACACACACACACACACACACACAAAACCCATGTGATACAATCCTTCCCCCATCACTCTATCACCATCTGTCACTTTCCACGTTTCCCCCCTTCTCTCCAGCCACATATACTTTAGCCCTGACTTGCATTGTACTCCCCCACTGACACACACACACACCTCCTGCTGTGTCCCATGACCATCAGACACAGCAGAGATGGATGGCTGGCATTAGTCCATCATTAGTACTTCACGCAGGCTGAGATGCATATCCGTCTGTGATGGAATGAGTGATGGACAGATGGAGGGATTGATGGAAGCATACACAGAATTACTGCCAATTCATTTATGGTTGGATGGAAGGCTTTACATATATACTGTATGTATACACATGTACAGTACTGTAGATTTATACATGGGTGAGAAGAATGGCGACCTCTGACCCCTGGATGTCAGTATGAGGGACAGCAGAAGCCTTGGTGCAATTGAACTGTGAGCAGGTGGTTGGCTGTAATAGAGTAACCGACTATTTAAGCTGAACGGTATTTTGTATACTGGTACGAAGCAGGAACTGTATTCCTCTGATCAATTATTACTGATTCAGGAGGGATGGGGGTGGTTAGTGGATACAGTCTTCTAATATGTGAAGGTTTATTCCAAAAGCTTGGAGAAAAAAAACATTAACAAAAACTTGAGTCTAGTGTGTTGCAAACCACGGCTTGTGGATTCTAATGACTTTCAACAAAACTGAATTGGCCACTTTGATGCTTCTGCATCCTTGTATGTGTGCTAGTGGAGCACAAGCCTCCAACAACACAAAGTGGAGACCTCCTCATCAAAACATTGCACCATAACATCACTATTGTCAAAGCCTCCAAGTGGTATCTTTAACTTAAAAATATATTTGTAATTGATGCTACAAAAATGCAAACGGTCAACCTTCATGCCACTGAGGATTGTTGGATCCTGTTATAGTGGTAACACCAGAAGGGGTGTTTGTCATGATGCTGGGTATGGCTGCATCAGTGATGTGGCTTCATCAAAGTAACCGCAATAATGGTCTTAAAGATATCCAGGCTTTTATAGAGCACTTACAAATGCATGTGTACAGTATAAGTAGATCTCTTGCCAAGGAGCAAATATGTACAAGAATAGAAACAGAAGGGAAACATGAAAAATAGCTCTCTGGTTTACGTAAGATTTGGTATAGGAAGCAATGGGAATAATCAGAACAAATGGAATGCATGTTTGTGAGATTACTTGGACTTAACTATGTACTTCTTGTACTACTTTGTAAATCCATATGGCTTGGCTTTTATAAAAAAAAACACTCTCTGATCCCACAAGACAGCGCTTCATGTTTTTGAAGTGACAATCCTGTAGATCAGAATTGCAGCACATGGTAACAAATCATAGTATCGCAGGGCTTTACAAGGGGTTGGGAGGTATTATTGCTGGCTGGAAGACACTCTCCAGACAAGACATGGAGGGGAAAAGTGTGTGGCTGTGTGCGTCCCATCGTAAATGTGTGTTGGTATGTGTCCACCTCGGCCTCATGCCCCGGCTGGGAGGGACATGGCCATATGTGGAGGCCAGGCGTCCGTCTCTGCTGGTGTCTGTGAGATGCTGGAGAGGTTATGGCCAAAGCTTCCACTTTATTCATCTCTTAATCCCCTGTCTCAGTGTGGCATTGCATACGGCATGGTGTGGCTGGGGTGTGAAAGAAACGTTGCAATTGACTGCACCTTTAGTCTCAAGACAAAAGGCTTGTGAAAGAGAAAGGAGAATAAATACATCCAAGCGGATACAGAGATCTGAAATGACAGGCATAGCCTACTTTTGACGACTGGTGAATCATGACTGAGCGTGTGTGTTTTTGTGTGTGTCTGTATAAGAGTGTGTGTGTGAGCATGTGTCTATCTCCAAACAAGGAACTCTGCCTTTGGGAAGACATCAACTCTGTCTAATCTCTGACTGCAAGACATTTCCAGTAACAAACACTGAATCCTGCAAAACATGTAACTGAGCCAGGGTACAGCCTCATCTGCAGTGCATGCTTTCATGCCTTGATTCATAATGAAACTTCCCTGTTGCTGTAATGACTTCAATATTACACTGGGAAGGACACAATTAAACCACAGATGAGACCCAACAATGGCTCTGACATGAATACAGCCAGAGGCAGAGCGAGTGGTGTGCTTGTTTCGGTGGGTGGTAGAATAGGAAATAAAAGCAGTGTCAGTTGTGGTTTGTGAATGAAGATATTATAATAATGAATGGAGACTTAAAAGCACACATTTTGCACATCCATAGTATTAAGTAACAGGTTCTTTACAGACAAAAAGAATAGTAAATAAGATATTTTGAGGAAATTGGTTGCAATGCTTTGCGCAACAATGATAGTCTAACTAGCAATTAGCAATAAATTCCTGTACTACTGATGAAGAGGACTGTGTCCTTGTGTTTTCAGCCAGCAGCCAGCCATATTTGTTTGGGCTTTATGTTCTGCAGGGTTAAGTTAAGACAGCCTATGTGTAGCCTGAAAGACAACGGCAGAAAAAGTCCATTCTATGCTTCTAAAGCTTATTGCTGTAATAAGGGAGGGTATTTACCATTTTTTTCAACTCAGAGCTTTTCTTATCAGGGGACTCATTTATAAACGGTGCGTACGTACAAAACAGGGCTGGAAAGGAGCGTCCCAAGCAAAGGTTGGGATCTATAAAAAACAAACTTGATGGGGGCATGTGCGGTTCTCCATGCCAACTCTTTATGTGTGTACTCTCGTACACACATAACAACTGGAGAAATGAGAAACAGCAACTCACATGGCAGAAGGATGAAACGATTAAATGAATAGGGCTACTATTGTGTAAAATAAATCAGAATATTACCTCTGAGTATTATATACTTAAAGCCTTTTTGAAGTTCGCAAAAAAAACATCATCTAAGATCATTTGCTGCACACAAAAAGAACCATGATTTAGGATCATAAACACAAACAGAGATTTCTGTTTCTGCCAAAGAACGCCTCAAATATGTTGTACAGTTTACTCAGGAATCATAGTTATTAATACTTGCACGCAGTGCAATTTATTCTCATAGATATGGTGAACAGAGGGACAAATTACATTTAAATTGATGCAGTTTTCAGTGCGTCAGTCGAGCAAATATGAGTTTTATATATTGTTTTCACATGTTCGTTGCCTTATTGAGCCAAACGCTGTGCGCCAGCATGTGGATGTGATGCACTGCTTGTAAAAACACTGTATAGAAAACATAACACTATTTTATTCAGTAAATCTTTAAGCTTATGTCATTTAGCCTACAACAAATCAGATTTCTTTTAACTCATCGGCAGCCTCATTAAGTGAGTGGACTCTTTGTGTAGCCTAAATAAATGTTTAAACACAAGTGGAATGCATTTGGTTTACTCTCTTTTTAAACGGTGGAATCCAAATTAGTACCTGGGTCATCCTGTCGTGTGTGTGTGTGTGTGTGTGTGTGTCCCTCCAGCCAGCGACGTCACTACTCAGGAGGGATGCCCCTTCCTGCAGATCCGTTATAAGGGGGTGGAGCTCTGATGCCCCCTTTCGTTGTGTGAAAGTGCATTTTTTATCCACCAAACAGCTTCACCAGAAGGAACATCAGTATCACACTGAGTTAAATTTCTTTTTGTAGCTTTTCTGTAAGAATTTGCCTCCTTTTCTTCATGCAGTCAGTACGTTTTAATATTAATGAGGGGCATTTCACTGACCATTTATAGGCAACCATGGGCGTTTAAAGGGTCGGACATGGAGCTCCCTCATATTTCAAGTTGATTTATAAAGGGAACGTTGCATTTTGGTTTTGGTTTTAAAAGTCTGAATATTTTTTGCTGTATACCATTTTTGGCTTTTGGGAGCACATACACTTTTAATGAGGATTCTATACACAGTTTTATAAATGAGGCCTCTGGACATTTAAGAGGACACTTTTGAAATAGATTTTAGTGAGTAAATCAAACTACAAATATAGGATTTAGAAAAGTAAAGGGGACATTATGTCCTTGACAGAGTCACTGGAAAGAATG
This sequence comes from Micropterus dolomieu, assembly GCF_021292245.1. Classification (NCBI taxonomy): domain Eukaryota; kingdom Metazoa; phylum Chordata; class Actinopteri; order Centrarchiformes; family Centrarchidae; genus Micropterus; species Micropterus dolomieu. Next base: position 5,163,430 of record NC_060165.1, on the reverse strand, counting down.
GCACTGCAGGGTTCCTGCAATTCAAAACATAAATCAAAGTGCTACTTGGACTTATGTTAAGAGGTGATTGTGTGCGCTTCCCAAATCAACGGAGCTTTAGCTCTTAAAAAAGCCCAGCCTGCAGCTAAATTCTGACTATAACAGACTGGAAGCTTCATTTCATCTTTTATGAAAACACCATCAGCCACCACAAAGCCGGACTACAGAAAAGAGATGCACAACTTTGTTCCAAATTTACAAAGATCAAGCTTCGATGTAAACCACACTCCCTGCCACAAAAGGGGGCGAGGAAGATGATGGAAGGAGAAAGGATGCTGAGGTAATCACAGGCACAAAAACTCACACAAGCAACAAATGGATTTTAAAAGTGATCTTTTATCTCAATGTTTTGGCAATAATGACCTTTTCATGTCAAGCCAATAACGCAAATTTAGCTGAAATTGCGAGAGAAAGATGCATTGAAAGAGGAGAGAGGGAGAAAGGGCGGAGTTACAACCGTTTGAACAGCGAGCTTTGGAAATCCTCCACATTCCTTCCTGCTCCCACATCCCTCCCACATCTTCAGGGCTCACTCCGTGCTGAAATGCCCCAGTGGAGACGGCTGCTTTCATCCAGCTCCAAGCGGCCCCAGAGAAAATCAAGAGGGCTGTAAATGTCTCGGCGTGAGAGACACATTAAAACTAATTCCCTGAAGACAAAAAAAGGGCTTTTCCAAAGCAGGCGAGACAGCACCCCACCCTCGGACACAGCATCTCTGCATACAGGGACAGTTTGCAAAAAGAGATGTTTGAGCAACATCACTTTTTGAAAAGTGGTTCAAAGGCCTTTAGACCCAAAATGCTCACATGGAACAGAAGAGAACTGAATATATAGGGAATCTTCATTGTTTGTAGAATTTCCATTGACATCCAAAATGCAGATCTGGACAATGTGTTTTAGAAGTTGTACTTACAAAATGTCCCATTCCTCTCCATTGCACAAATACCTCTCCAAAATGATCTACAAACAATATCAAGACTGGATGCTAAATTCCTCTCAGATGACATGAGTAAAGGGGCTATGGCAGAAAAATGTTTCCTTGATGCAGACTGCTGCCATTAGTACCTGTCAGACTATGATGCAGCCACACAGCTACACTGATGAGCCAAGAAGAAGCAAAGAGAACAAAGTCAGGAAATCCCGAAGGGCGCTGGGATATGGAGAGCTCTTAGTTTACCTCAATACCCAGTTTCCCTTCTTGTGAGGTCTCTGTACTTGTTGTTTCCTGTGTTGAGGCTGTTTTCACTCTTACTGAAGGAAAAAGTGAGGTTGTTTTTGGTGTTTCTAACTGCTGCAGAAATGTTCCTAAAACGAGCTCACTCTTGTCTTGTGTCTGCATCTTCAGAGCGACGTCCATCACCTGTACCGCAGTTTGCACTGCAAGAGCAAACAGCATTTTGCTCTAACAGAACTCATTTCCCAATTCCTTTAATAGGCTATAAATCATGTCACTTGAAGTAAAATGCAACCTGTCGCATCTTCCACATGTTTCAACAAACATGCCTACTGTATATTTGAGGATGAAATGGAGGGATAAACAGCCCTCGGCTTCCCAGACATCTTGACTGGTTGAAGGTAAGGGAGCTCAGGTGGGACTAATTGGAGGATGGCATATAGCAGGGTCAGGGAAGGCCACGCTTTTCTTGCACATTATTGATACGGTGAAGTACAAGGCTCCAACTGAACTGAAGAAAAAAAGCAGTGACTTTGATGAGACAACTTCATTTTGAGCGAGAGAACTGGTGTTGCTGCAGTGCAGTGCAGCTTGGCTGGAGTTTTGGACAGCCTCTCTTATCCTCTGCCAAAGGATCCAGGGGCCAGCAGGGACTTGAGATGTTTTTTGGAGGGCTTTTTTCCCCTGCAACAGCTTTTTTGGAGTGAGGCAGATGTAAACAATTACTGAGCAAAATGCTTATGACGGGGAGGAAACAGAGGGGGATTAGCTAAGTTTTATCTCCAGAGTTTTGGCATTAATTGACGCAAAAACAGAGATGTTTTTTTTTTTTTAATTAGAGGGAAAAGACCCCCCTTCACATATCCTCTTCAACTTTGTAGCCCACAGATTCTGGCTCGGTCAGAACAGCCCTGCTGCGCTTTGAGACCCCCCTAATGAAAACAGTAAGAATCAGCGGTTTCTCTTCGCATGGGGGACTGTGTCAATCAAAGGGGAAAATAACTGAGGACTGAGTTGAGAATGTCCCAGACAGAAAATGTAGCATTTGTGGAAAAACATGGCGGTTCCAGTAGGACAGGTCTGATGATTCCCCAACTTGATCCAACAGCAAATCCTTCTTCTGTCTCTCTGATGACTGAAAAAAAGACTTGCACTGAGGGCAAAGACAAAGTGTGAAAGGAGAGGAAAGAAGGAAAGGTGAGAAGGAAATGTACAAAAGAGTAGTAAAAAGAGAGGAAGTTTAAGGACAGCTGGATTTGTTACGTTCGGCGATATAAAAACACCTCAAAACATCCATAAATCTGGATTTCAAATGCAGTCAAGCCTATCATTCATAATGTAATATTCATACAGCAATACACCTATGGGATCAGTGCAAACCTGAAGGTTAGATAAGCAGACTTGTTGCCAGTAGGTGGCCAGTTAAACCAGCAAAATACTGTGGTTGTACAGGGCAGCTCACTGTAGCTGTAGAATAGAATTAGTGCCTTTCCTGATTTATACATACTTGGTCAACATTCTCTGAATACACAGAAATTATAAAAAAAATTCAAATAACACAGATTTCTTTCATCTCCTTAAGTGGTTGCTGAGCACAACACACTCCCAGAATAGATTTTGGGTAACGACTCCCCACGCTGCCTGAATAATTTATCCCTACTTTCCCCTAGAACACGGCTGGGAAGTTTCTGCCAAAAATAAAATCGCTAGTAAACACGAGCTCTTTCATATGTGTGTGTTTAAAAAAAGAGACTAAGTGGGCATTACAGGGTAGAAATGCTCCCTGGCATTTTGGCATCCAGCTGTCTGGTTTATGACACGATAGGGTAAAGATGAAGAGGCGAGATAGGAGGTCACGAGGTACATCAGCGGACCACAGGCATCACACGTGGGCCTCTGAGATGTCTGACACAGTATGTTTTGTACTCTAGGTGTGTGTTGGCAGGGGTTTCAAAAGCTACAAGAGATGAGGGAAGCATGCCAGAATTACTAGCATTCACACACACACACACACACACACACACAGGAGTAGGTGTGTGTACTAACCTACAAAGCCACACAGATACAGTTGGAGCTGTAGGCAACTTGGTGAGTGGCACCAGAAAAAGATGTGTCAAAACAGAAGATAAACAACACTACTGCATTGTTCCATTGCCAACTTGAACTGGTGTCATGTGTCTTTCTAACACCCATAATGCTTTGACGGTAACTCTTGTCTAATTGTGAAGGCAACATCTCGTCAAACAGGACTGTGCGCCCGTCGCATTGTGGAAATCAGAAAAATATGCATTGCGAAATTCAGCTGGAACGCAACACACGTGAAACTGCTTCCTCTGTGATTGAAATGTGAGAAAGGTGGGAAACTAAAACCGAGTTTCAGGTGACGTTTGTGGAATGGGGAAAAGAGAAAAAAGAACTTCCCTGTTGAGAATTTAATATGCAAATTGTTTCTTTCCTCATTACATTAAATTTCCAAAATAGGGAGCAATAGGGATTAGACAACCTATCCCTCTACCATGCATTACAACTTCATTAATCATTATGCTGCCTTACAATTTATATATTGTACAGCTTGTCTCTTAGTCCCCCCGTTTCACCTCTGTGTCCTTAACTGATTGGTTGTTGTTTGGTGAAAAGGTGTACCATGTTTTTAAGTTGACATGCATGCTCTTTTAAGCAAAGCCCCGTCAGAAGATCACTTTAAAAACTGATCGCTGTCCGTGAAAAATAAAAAAAGGGATAATGAGGGCACAAGATGTTTAAATAATGACACATAAATACAAATCTTTTCACCCACAAACCACCAGATTGTTATTTTGATCAGATAACGACTGAATATGTGGCCTCAAGCAGTAATAATGCTGTAGTTGGAGGGTCAACAGCAGAAATAAAAATGCCAACACAAACCAAGTCAAAAACAAAATGTCACAATAACGAATGGGTGAAAGATGAACTTCATTGGTTAGAGAGGAAAACAGAACCATCTTCTTCTGAAAGGCCCGTTGCCAGAAGCATGCCTGTTGCAAATTATTAAAACATTTTAATGTTTTTTCTTTGGTAAAATGCAAAGCAACTGTTTTATTTTATTGCTCTTGAAAGTGTCAAAAACCCTACAAAAATTCAAACAAAGGGTTGTTTCTCATTCTCACCAGCGAATAATATGCAATGGGAAACTGTTGCAAGAGGGCCATTCTCAACCTTTCATCCAAAACGTACAGAGGGATTTACCAGTAATGTTTGATTACATGGGCCCTCTTCTGTAAAGTCATACCACAGCGGCACACAGGTCTCATACTGGCAGGCGTAATGGTTGTTCCATAGCACGGACACATTACAGACACCAATATAGCCTCATTCACAAGCATGTGTGGTCCCTAGTTGACTTCCTTTGTGTGTTGCTGTTTTCCTTCGAGGTAAAGCAGTCGTCCACAGGAGTGAATGAGTTTTTAAGTGGCTCTGGTGACTTTGTGGGACAAACAAGCGGCAAGGTCCCGTCCCAGCATCAAAAACCTCAGACTGAGCTCCACACACGGCAGGAATTTGAGTGAATGAGAGAGTGTCTGAGTCAGCGCATGCATTTTGTTTTGGATGTGACTCTTTGGTTCGTTGGTGTGTGTGCGCATCCTTTTGCTTTGTGTGTGAGTGCAACAAGACTTAATCTAGCCATTGTTCCTGGACCGACTATTGAGGTTTCCTGCTGCTGATATCACTAGAACAGCAGAAATATATTACTTTTTATTCCAAACATAATTTTTCTGTCTCCCCTGCTGACATGAGGAACAAAATCCTCACCATTTACTTAATTAGAGGGGTGAGTTTTCACTCACGCATTGTGTCTCTGAAACGTTCAGGCCGCTCTGAGCGCAGGCAGTTGCCAATCGGTAATGAAGAACAAAAGCGGCACATCTGCTGTGGCTTTGGCGAGAGAGCACCAAGACGGCCTCAAAGCAAACTCCAACCTTTTATAAGAATCATAAAAAGCCTGCACTCAATGCTGGGATAGAAAACAAGAGGAAAAAAAATCATAATAATAATCTGGGTAAACAAAATCTGCTGGCTGTACAGAAACATGGTCAGATGGAAAGTCAACGGTGCTCAGAGGCAACTAGAGGCCAACTATTGACAGGGCTAATCCATGGGATCCTAGAACTCATAATTCTTCCAACTGCGGAAACTGAACACCATCATTATATCAGCTGTATCTGCAGTTCTGGAAAAAAGTAAAACATGCAAACTAGACAAAAGTCTTGGCATTTGAAAGCTCCAACGTGTCAAACAGATATCGATGGATGAGGAAACCCCACAAATTAAAGCACAGGAGGTAGTTTCTTGAAGATGTGAGTTTGGCCTATCAGAAGAGTTGGAAGGCTGTGACATGATGCTATCCATAGTGCAAGAGTGGAATTGAGGGATAATATTCTTTATAAAACTGTCCAACAGTTAGGTTAGATAGGGAGGGAAACAGAAAGCTAGTATTTGTCTCTTTGGAGACCAAAACAATCAGGGTCAAATAAGTGAGAATACAGCAGGAATCAAACAGTCGACTGTCTTGAAGTTGATCCCAGTCTGCTTCAGCTTGACCGATTTGACAAGGACAAACAACTTACATCAAAACCACTGCGCCAAAGTCACTAAAAGCTACACAAATGTGGGAACTAAGGCAAGCATCTGTTGTTCTGTGACACTGCTTGGTCTTTTTTCTTTTTTGTATTGAGATAAGACGGAGGTCAAACTTAGAATACTGGTATCACAGCAAAACTGTTTTGGAAACTTCCCAGCTGTGGTTTAACACCATAGTTTAGGGCTGTTGATTGGAATTCCATTCAAGCACCATTTGCTGGGACAAGTCTGGGAAACAGGCGAGCTCCATCCATCACGTCCCAATGAAGAAATTCACAGGAAACACATGGTCAGTCTGCATTTTTCCACTGTCAGCAGTCATCTGATAGCATAATATGAACTGGCTTCCATCAACACCCTTTCTTTTGCTATGTCTAAGATGTGGTCCATCCATGGAAGTGGTTCACATTTAGTGTCTTAGCCGAGGACACCTGAGCAGGACAGTTCGTGGGGCAGTAGTAGAAACGTTTTCAATGTTTTCCTCCCTCAGCCTGCAAACTCGCAGGAAGTTAATTGGTGACCCCGCCTCTCGCCCAAAGTCAACTGGGATCGGCTCCAGCCACCCGTGACCGTCAAATGGATAACAGTGAATGAATGTATGGATGGAATATGTTATGAATTAAGGATACAATGAAATCTACTAGATGTCATTCAAAAGACTCAAATATGCATGGTCTATGCCACTATGGGTATGACACACTCATACCAATAATCAATGGAAAGAACTTATTAGTAAAAGCCTAAAACATTTCTTCAACAGTCAGCTCAACTGTTGAAATGCTTTCTTCTAAGTAGTGTGCATACATGAGACCAAAAACAATATAAAAGCATGACTAATTGGGCTTTGTGGGAATTATCAACACAGTTGGAACTAATCTGTGACCAGACTGTTTGGTTGAGAATAACTAGTGTATAAAATACATTACTACATGCCATAACAAGCAAGTTGTAGCAATTATGTGCAACCAAAGTATTTGCTGCGTCATATAAAAGTTAGGCCTAAGTAATTTGCCAAACAATCATGTTTGGCAGTTGAAAGACTCACACAGGCTCACTGGGAAAACTACCACCACCCAAACAGCTCTTCTTGTTAAGACAGGGCACGATGTGAAAGGTTTTGGTTTGGCAGTGCAGCAGGCGAGGCTGAGACCTGGAAAGCAGAGCTGAATCCCGGCACGCCGCTGCCTCCATCCTCATGCTGCATTAGGGGAACAACAGGCCTGCGGCAGCAAATCCTATCCCCGAGTGGGAGCAGCTCTCCATCCCTCATCTGTGCTTAAAACGGGATACCACAGTCCATTCCCTCCCTGAATGACATGCTAATGCTGCACAAGGCTAAGCTGCTGCTGTTATCTGGTGTCACTAACACCGGGCAATGCTTCTTGAGGCTATACAGCACGCTGGGTTAGTCTCCTCACAGATAACTTGCAACAGCAGTGGGAAGGGAAGAGTTACCTTTCACACCAATCATGATGACACGCGAAATTATAAAATTATTAATAAAATGTTTCCCACTGTGAAAACATTACATGGAGACTGTGGCAGTTATAGGCATTGTGATGGGGAATAACAAGTTGTAGGCTACGTATTGACTTTCAATAGTGAAAACCACATTTAATTCAAAATATTCAAAGATACGTTCTATTAAGTTAGGTTTATTTTCTTATTGAACCAATGTTGCATTGCCAGTCATGAAGGCTTCGAAAAGTATCTTCAAAAGCCAATTGTTTGGCTGTGAGTTTAGAAATGGCTGCCTCTAGAACACCTCTTTGTCACACCGCCACAAGCGGGCAGGTGACAGTTGATGTGTTGTGTGTTTCAGTTTATTTTGTCCCTTTTGAGAGTGTGAGAGGTGCTTGGCGGGTTTTGTTTTTTGTCGGTCTGTGGTCTCTGTCTCCCTCTCCCTCTCGCTCGTCCTTTTCTCCCTCTCCTTCAGGGCGGAGTTGTGGGCTGCGCCACAGGACCACTGGGCGGTTTTACCCAGCTGCAGGCAATCTGCTGTTCGCACACCTGTCTCCTGTGATCATCAGGACTGGCTCTTATACCCTGCCATCTCCTCAGTTCCCTGCTGGATTATTAAGTCATGTTTGTAGGTGACACTATGACCAGCTTTAACCTGTGTCCTGAGACCCTTGTGCCTGTTACTGACTCTGTTTTCCTGTGTTCTGCTCTAGTGTTCCTGGAGACCCTGCTCTGCAAACCATCGCGGACCCACTTCTCCATCAGCTCCCTTTTACCTGCCACCCCACGCCACAACGGGGAAACCATTCCTCCTGCATCAAGCCTGTCTCACTTTATTCACTGTTCAATAAACTGTGTTCTTGTCTGCATCTGGGTTCTGTGCCAAAACATCTCTGGTTATAAACAACCCACTGTGTCTAACCAATTTTGAGCCAAAACTTTTTAAAGATTGAGTATGAAAGTGCAATGGATGAAGGACCACAATGGCTACAACTGTATTACTGAACTCAAGCCAGTAGTGATCGCTGCAGTCCACTCACCTATATGGACTGTGTGACTGACCGCTGTATGATACACCCCGAGACTACATCTACGGATTAGCTGACAAACACGGATTGTTTGAATGTGAATCTCCCACTGATAGTAGTAGTAGTGGAGACTTTATCTGGCGCATGGAAATACTTCTTGGTCATGACTGTCAATAGTCCTTCACCCAAAGAGCCACACTGTACCAATACTTTCTGTATCCTAGAGGGTAAAATTTCATTAGCAGTGCCAGGGAGAAGCAACCACGGACCACCATGCTATAAATGACAATTGCTAGGAAGGACTGATGGATCACATTCAGTCTCCGAAACACTACACACAAGCAGAGTTTTTGAAAACTGCCTCTGCCTTCCTGAGAGGCAGCTTACAACCCTCCTCCTGCCTCTGTCGCTTTTACTCATAACTCCAGTAAACAAGTTCAATAATTCAGTAGCTATCGCGGGTACCTGCTGAGTCCCAGGACAAACATTCATCTGGTTAGGCTGTGCAGCAGGAAAAAGAATAACAAGTACATTATTGATGCTGTAATATTTCCAGGGAACACCTGAGATGTGAGAGCATGCAGGCCAGGAGACGTTCTGACATAGAAGTGTCAAACTCGCGTGTTTGGGATCACTTTGGTCAGCATCTTTAGATTTTGGCTGTGTTGATGACTGCACTTCTGTGTTTTGTGGATTGACACCAGTGATGAGAACTAACAGTGACATTCACACCCTCTGATCACAGATATGACATGGAGGGGGTCCATATTGGTTTAAATTTTGGGAAATTGGCTCCATTAAAAGAATGCTGAATTAGCAGTTCATGTTTGCAATGTACCCCATGGATGTACAGACAACTATCACTGGATTATTTTGATACCGTGGAAACTTTCAAACGGTTGATTCTCGGGCAGGTTCTATGTCTTACCCTCTGTGCCTGTAAGCCTCCCCTGGCTTCATGCTGCAGAATGTTCATGTCTATTACAGATGATATCCTGCATATGTTTCTCAGTGGTTAAAATGCTGTCCAGAACAATGAGCTGAATTATCAATTAGCACAGTGAATGTTTAATTTCCTAAAATGTCCGGATAGGCCTTTAGTCATTTTGCTTCTCGTCAAGGTTCTTTCTGCTTCTCTCACTATATTTACTCTCGGCCTGTTTGTATCACTCACTCAGCTGCCACACTACCCGCATGTTTCAGCATCTACAGCTGCTTGTTGCTTTCATGGTGACATTACGTTTTATGGGAGGATTGGACAAGAGGGAGGAAAGATTGTGACCAAGAGGTGCATTGGAAATGGGTCATCTGGGCTTCTTTCATGCCAAAACTCTCTCTCTCTCTCACACACACACACACAAACTAATTTCTACAAAACACTACCTTTGCAAAACACAGACAGAGATGGAAAAGCCCTTGGGGATCCTAAATGTTAGCAGTTTGCTTTTGGCGGTTTGACACACGTCTGAAAGCCTCTGTTCGATGAAGAACAATTTGCATCGGCCCGCTTTCTGTTTTATATCCTCTGCTTCTTTCGTCAGCGCTTCCGACATGAGCAGCGCTTCCACTATCTGAGGTTTGTTATTTGCAACTTTTGTGGCTGTATGTCACTGGACTACTTTGCCAATCTGCTATTCGCAGTCGGTTGGCTTTGGTCTTTGGAAGGGCCGTGAAAACATCAACAAAACACTGACCAGAGTCCTTCCTATTGGGTCTAGGCTGACAAAAGAAAAAAAGTTATTTTTACTTTAGTTTTCTGTGAATTCAGGAAAGAGGCTTTTTCATTAGTCCCTTGGGCATTTTGAGACCTAGAATATATAATTGAACTGCTATATATTTTTACAAGAATGGGACTTAAGTTCAAACACTGGCAACCTAGCTTTTGTGAAACTGGCCTAATTTAAAAAAAATATATAATTGGCACTGCCTGTCTACCTGGAGTGCTCTAAGGGAACCAGTTACATAACAAAAATGCTCCTGAGTGATTATGTATAATAGTGTAATTGTACTAACAGAAAGAGCCTTCTCCACCTCATCATTAAATCAATGACAGTAGCAAAGCCAGACACCATGATTAAAAAATTCAAGAAATTTAGGATGTCATTAAGAGAGTGGGCGGGGGGATTAGTGAGGAAAGAATGGAGCATATTATTTCATTACATTTTCTCATTGTTTTTTTTTTATCCAAATCAAATGTGTGTTCAAGCAAAACTAAGCTTTTTTTTTTTTTAGCAGCCACTGGAATCTTTTTCCAAAGTGATTTACACTGCCTAAAAATATATTAAAAAAAGAGAAAAATCCAGCCCGAAATGCTATTTTATTTGCATAAAGGGTAGTGAGTTTCATTTGAAAATCTATTAAAGAAAAATTATATTATGCTTTTCCATATTTTATGACTTATCTACAATGTTACAATGTTGGATGTTCATGTTAAACATGGCCAAAGCTTCAAATAATGACATTAAGGTATTTAAAAGAGATCCCTGTGAGCCAAAACCCATGGACACACTGAGCTACGCAGAGCCGGTTTTCCATATATGGTCATTTGCTCCACACAACTGTGCTCAGTCTGTCTGTACTGCTCAGTCTGTCTGTACTGCTCAGTCTGTCTGTACTGCTCAGCGACAACAACAGCCTGGTAACATGCTTCAGGTCTTGGCCAACAGAAGACAGTCTGCTTCGAGAGGGGGAGCCTTAAAGAGACAGGAGCGTCTACGGCTTGTTTCAGACAGAGGCTGAAATGAAGGCCTACATGAAGAGCCAGTATAAGATAGAAAATTATTTTTTTTCATCTTTGAATCATCAAAGCTGCCATACAGGAGTCATAGAACTACAATATAAGACTGGAAATGCAGAATAATCGGTCTCCTTTAAAAATCTCAGTTTCAAGAAATTAGCTAGCTTCTGGCCGAGTTGGTTTTCCACAGAAGTTTTCACTAAAACTAGTGTTAGCAAGAAGTTAGTAGAAGAACAATAGTGATATGAAGGTGCTATAATGAGCAGCCCCCTCTGTTTGGCAAAGCAGGCACAACACGATTGAGATGTCAGCTGGTAGGCACCCAAAACGGGGACTGTCTCCTGAAAACAGGGCTTTCTCGTTATCCTAGTGTGTCCCTGAGGTCTGAACAAATGTGTGGAATGTAATTTTAGTCCTCATAAAACATTTGCAAAAGCCACATTTTAAAGTAATTTAAAGCAACATTATGTAAGATTTGTTTTATTGTGCGATTTGGCGGCCCTACAGCTACAGAGTATAATTCACCGCTCTCATAAATAAGGCAGCTGTACATTTGTTATAATGACATTACAAAACTAGCAAGTTGCCAACTTTGCTAACACAACCAAGCAATTTTACTTACTAAACAAACAGAAAGAATGCCAGCTGTGCATCTGTCTTGCAGCCTTTTATGTCACAAAGCTCTCACGGCAACGAGTAAAAGCCAGTCCGATATTTACTCTTGTCCATTCTCCTGCTTAGTCAGTCTCTTTTCCTCTTATTCGCTTCCTCCAACAAACAATCTATTCGCAGCCCCTGCTATGATATCCATACTGAAAAAAACGAGCTAGCTGAAGAGTTTTGTTGGTGTGTTGTGGTGCATTAAATCCTTATGCTGTCCTTGCGATAGATGTCCGGCCTGATTTTAATATTACACGGTCCCAATTCCAAGTACTCCTGGCTGGCAAGGCAGTGATAGAGATTCCATTCAGCCTACAGCAAGTCAGTGTACTATCAAAATGATTTTGAATCTGTTATTTTAAGATAAAAATACTACATAATGTTGCTCTAAATCTAGCATTTTATGTCCATGTTTACTTGCAACGCATTGCTGCTTATCTTGGCGTGTTGCTGCCACCTGTTGATCAGTACAATAGTGTAGTGAAAATTATTGGCAGGACTGTGTATTGCGTCACCTGCATGCATGTGTGTGCTTGAAATAATATGAGGTCCCACTCATAGAAAAGGTCAAAAACTTTACAGGGAACCTTTTAAGATAATTTGTTTTAGTGCGTCAGAGATCTATAGGGTTGGTCACCATGAGCTTGTTGTCCACAGTTTACTGTACTCTTGTTCTTTGTTGTAAAGTTTGCCATTTGTATTATTCTTTACACTTGTTAAAGCACTTTGTAACTTGTTTTTGAAAAGTGCTCTACAAATAAGGATTATTATTATAAAGTTCAAACAATACTGTGTGCATATGTAGAATCCCTCTCATGTTCAATTAAATCTGCCAGTGTGTCCGCTGCCATGTGAAGGCGAGGACATTTGCAGGACAGATAAAGGGTGGGAGATGGGATGGCTATGATGTCTACCACTGCACAGATAGCACCTAATGTACTTTTAAACTGTCATCTCACAGACTCTGTGGTTAGCCTGTTGACACTGATGCTCACGGTTGTCACTTCCTCTGACATTCTCTGTGGTTCCCATCATTAGGCAGCAACATTACTCAGACCAGCAAAGGAGGAGCCTGTGATTCTGCCGTTTGCTCTGGAGCTCAGAGAGAAAACTGGCAGATTAACAGGATCAGGGAGGTGGGGGAGAACTGAGAGCTGTCGGAACAGGATGTTTGATGAAGGACAGCAGAGCAAACAAACTGCTGCAGGTGGATGATCGCTGATTTATAAAACATGGTTGACACACTTCAAAGCAGGACTGCATGATTATGCCCATGGCTTTCTTGCATAATGTTTAGGTGGTAACTGCGTAAGGTGGGGAAAAGTTCAGTTATCAAAATATTATTAATTTTCCTTTGGCATCTCATTGTTCTTCTCTTCACATTTCCAGGATTCCCAGCCCTGTCTGCTTGCAGAAAAGGATGTAGGTTTGTGCAGTCATGTATATGCGCACAAATATGCTCTTACAAAACCATGCTCCCAAAGGTCGGCTTGCAGACTGAGCGCTCAATTTTGTTTTGTGCTCTCTCAAATCTTTTGTTGTCAATATGCTACGATGTCCCTGGCACATCATTGCTTTGGGCAACTGGCTGTTGCCCCAAGCTGCCTCCCTCTCAAAGAAAAACATACCAGAGTCACAAGGTATTGGTTAGGGGCTGCAAACACTATGGCAAAGAGACTTATAAACATACATACACACAAACAGATACCTTACAAGATAAACACATGTGCACACAGAAAATGGAAAACAAATTTAACAGCAAAGACAGATAAATAAAGATATGCTACTTTGTCCCTGTAAAACACACACAAACACACACCAGGCTGTTTTACATTCAGGACTCAAACAGTTGTTTGCACTGAGCCTGCTGTAAGTGAGCCAAAGCCAGACTGCCACACGCTTCCTGGGTAACAATGGCAGCCAGCCCGGAGGGTTGAAGGGGGAGATGTGAAGCCCCCCACCAGCCTGCAGCTGCCCTGAGGTCTCCGGCATTATGTAATAAGTTGGCATCAAGGTCCAAAGGTCTATTTATTGACAGCTAAGACCCTCTGAACAGATCCCATCCAGGCCTGAGAATCACCTAGTGACTGGTCTGAGAGATGAAAGAATAATATGCACTGAGGGACGTTTGGCCCTGCAGCCATGGCTTCAATAAAAAGAGATAAGCATGCCCCATTATAGTACAAGCATTTTCTCTCTGATTTTTAACAGTGCAGAAACAAATGGCTGCTGTGGGGTTCCCATTCCCAGTATTCAAAGTCAGGAAGGTATGGGAAACAGTGGAAGAGGAACATAAGTTTGTTCGTGGCAGAAGAAAGTCAGACGAGCACAGTTCAACTTCCTTCTCATATACTGTTTAAAGTTGTGAAATGATTAGTGTTTGTGACCAATTATAATGACATCGTTGTAACATCTATAAACACTAGCTCTCACTAGGTAGATACATATCTGTGTACAGTCAGGTTTTGAAATGGTGCTTTCAGAGAGGTGACACTAAAAAAAAAACATTAAAGTTGCAGGCTGTAAAGCCAAAAAATGAGCTGAAAGAGGCTAAAAGCTCTGCAGAGCTATAAATAAATAAATCAGGAAGGCTGCAAATCAGTAGCCCCTTCTACACAGCCTGTTCAACAGGAGATAGTTGAACAGTTATTGCGCTTCCCACTCTCCATAAAACGTACAAACATGGAATGGGGGGCCATTGTTGTTCCGCCTTTAAGCCAGCAGCAGAGGTATTAACAGAGTCGAATTGACGCCTGTACAAAAAGGGGCACTGGCAGGATGGGACACACGTGAGTGTGAGGTTGAGCGAGAAAGAGAGCGGCAGAGAGTGACAGTGAATGCGAGCACTGCAGAGGCAAAGGTGAGCAGTGAAGTTGTAAATCCGGCAGTAAATGTACAGTGTGGGGTAACAGTTTGTCAGTGAGTAAAGGCTGCAGTTTCTCAAGACAAAGAAAGCCATGCTGACGTTGTCGTGTCACACATTGCACTTACTGTATTTTGCTTCTGAAACGCCGGCAAAAGCAAAAGCAAAGCCGGCGTAATGACAGCTCTTATTTATGGCAATACTGCAGGATCTCGGAGTAAAAAGGCCTAATACACTGGCTATTGCAATGATCTGTCATGCTGGTTGTTCTAATTTCAACTCGAACCTTTTAACATGTTGGAATGTTAAGGTGAAGTTCTGTCATGTCAATAAGGTTATGGTGCTCTGCCTATTTCTTCTCAAAAGACAGCAAAGCTTTCTCTTGGAAATAGTACTTTACCTGCATTAAGAAAATACGGTCTGACTACTTGAAATTACTTGAAAAAGATGGGAGAGTTTTAAAGGTAGTTTTAGTTACTATTCCCTTGGTTTCAAAGTCTGTCCCGCTCACACACTGCAGCCACACACACACACACTCGACCTGACCTACATACTGCACTGGCCACTCTTTGTTCGTCATGGCCAGCAGCAAACTGTGAAGCTCCAAATCAACCAAACTGCTGCAGTCTGGCTTGTATCCTTCGTAAAAAAAAAATATATATATATATATATATCACAGTGCTTTACCTGAAACACTCATGTGTGAACCTCGTAAATTTCTGCACACTTTTGGTGTGACACATCTCTGGTCATGACTAGTTTCACAACACCTCCCCACGTGTTTTTAGCTGTGAAGGTTTGAAGATGACAAATGACTCTGCCTTACTGGGATAGGTGCATAATAGAGGCTGTTGCTGATTGTGTCACATTACGATCCAGTGGAAGATGTGCTATGACCTATTTTGGACTTATGGAACCATGGTTTGACAGACTGTCACCATATTTCTACAGCTTAAAGAAAAAGATCGGAAACATGACTTCCAAGAACCAGATAACTAAATGACAATCTCTTCCATTTATGTGGAGGACTAGAGAGCAAACCGTGACCACCGTAGGTGATGAGTTTAATTTAGGCCTGCATCTAATGATTATTTACATGATTAACTGATTTTTTTGTTCCGTCTATGAAATGTCAAAAACGAGTGAAAAATGCTCATCACAATGTGTCATACAATTGCTTGTTTTGTTTGACCAACACTCCAAAACCCAAATACATTCAGTTTACTGTCAGGTAAAACCCAGAAAATCAGCAAATCCTAAAAGTATTTAAGAGAAAATACTTTAACAAGGAATCTATTACGAAAATAGGAATTATTTTTCTGTTGATCGACGAATCAATTAATTGACTGCTGATAATTGTTTCTACTCAAGTTTAATCACTTATGTATATCAGCAAGAAGCAACATGCATTAATTAATGTGCAAATTGCAAAGTAGACATCCTGATCTTACATGTTCACCAGTATCAGCTTAATAAGACCACACAACATTAAAAAACAAAAACAAAGGACCACTGACCTACTACAAAGTTCACTTTCCCTTCTTTGGAATGTGGCTCCAGAAATGCAGCTGCGACTCTTGTCACATGCGCACCAAATGGAAGAGGCCTGCAGCTCATTTAGATCTTGACCCATATTTTTGTATTTCAAAGACTTTGATTTATTTCCATATTTTCTTCGTTATATCAGATGAACAGTTTTGTGTAAACAGTGAAACTGATTCCGTCAAAATTCCAAATTCACAGATGGATTTTATATTATGAGTATTCACTACTGGCTGTTACTGTTTGGGAAGTTGTCACGTTTTAATGCACTCTCAGAAAAAGAAACTTTATTTTTGATCCATGGGAAAATGGCGGGATGATAATCTTTATGCATTTTAACCATGAAAGAAGCTCCCCGAGGGCAGCCATTTGTCATTTTTGACCTATACACAGAAAACAGACAAAGGCTCTTTATACTTGTCAAGACTGTACCTCTGTCCTGCTACAAGCTACAATTTGGTGGCTGTAGAAAAACGTTTAATTTTTTAAAAATCCGCTGAAAATCCATCCCCGAGACATACAAAGAAAGTGGAGATATACTGTGTCCTAATCCCGCTGCAGCTTATAGCTTAGTGGAAGAAGGTTTCATATATGTCAGACAACATGACATCCCTTTGAGCTATAAACACAGAGTGCAACTGTCCTCCACCCAGACTGACCACTGCCCCTCTCTCCACCCCCCTCTTGTGATTACATGATGTTTAAGGTCAGGTTGGCAGTGCATGCTGGCCGGAGATAAGTATCTCTCCTGCACAATAAATTATTGAAGTGATCCATGCTGCTGTACAGCCTGTTCTTGTGGCTCGCTGAGAGGGCTGTGACACTACTGCAGGGTTTAATCCTAATGGAGCTACACCAACTGAAGCGCCAGCAAGTTATTTTTCACATGTCATGCAATCTTATTCTAGTGTTTCAGCCTTGGTACAATCTTACGTGTGTCATTTTAGCTGCTCGACCAAATTTTAGATGAGAATACATAAAGTTTGACAAACCAAATGATAAGTTTGAAGAATTAGAAACAACTGATTCTAACTGAAGCATTACCGTAAATGTGAGAGACAACTACCACTGTACACACTTTTGAGACGACACATTAAAACACACCATTATTAAAAAAATAAATAAATAGCTTAGAGAGCTCTGTCCCTGAGAAATAGCTTCTAGACTGCTGGCCTACTCCACCTCAGATAACAGCCCAAAAAAAAGCTAAACAAAGCAACCAGAAGTGTAGAAGGAGAATATTTGTTTGATGGAGAGGAACAGGGATATTAACTTGAGGCAGGTGAAGAGGAAGTGTCAAAACAGAATTAATGTTGCACCCCAAAGCTTTAAGGCGAGATAATAGAAGACAGAAGGAGCAGACTCAACTTCAAACTTTATACAGGAAAGGGACAAAGTTATGGCCTTGGCTCTTGGCTGTGATTTTGTACAAATGTAGCAGTTGTAAGTCTCACCTTTATCAAGTAAGGTTGGTGTTGCATGTTGGCTTGATTTGCAAGATAGGGTTGGGTGACAGGGCTAAAATGAATAACGGAATATTTCTTCTGATACTGACAAATTCAAAGGAGCAAAAGGAACGTGCCAAGTGTCTCAGGGATTCTCAGCATTCTCTGAACTCTATTGGAGGGTTGAATAGTGTTCTTCCAAAATACAGTTTGTCATTTGGTGTTTTGATGATGGGGGAGTAGAGTGCTGCTTAAAATATCCCTCCAAAATCTCCTATAGGTGCTCAGTTTGGTCGAGGACTGGTTACAGCGAAGGCCATATCATATGTTTTACATGTTTCATCATTTTCATACTCATCAGACTATTAAGTTAGTCCTTGCACCCTGCACGGAAGCATCAGCATTTGCTATGTTTCTCCACTCATTTACACAGTGTTTTCCTTTTGATTTGTCACCTGTCTACATATTGATAGGGTAATGTATGCAAAGTTCACATGTGAAATACTCACACTGATGTTCAGTACAAGGAACTCGGCTCCACTGTTATGCTCTCCATTAATTAATTGTATTTATTTTTATATCTAATTATATTTTGTTATTATTGATCTGGATAGAATTTTGTAAAATGATGCACATAATTATGTCCTATAGATATGATTCCAATATTACATTGTCATGGAGCATAGTGAAAGAATTTATTGAGATTTACAACGTAAAAAAGAGTTAAGACTAAAGAAATGCTCTCATGTAGTGTCGATTAACAGTGATCCAAATTTGAACAGAATAAAAGTTCAAGATACATGTTATGTGATATGGTAGGGAAAAAAGCAAGGAGAGGGAGCATGTTATTTTTGATGATATTACATCCAAGATATCAGCAAATGCCGATGAACAGGCTCAATCCAGGATCATCTGGATTATGCCATAAAAACCTATTCTAAATCACAATCAGATTTTGCATTTCTCCCAGCTTACAATGCCAATATCAGCAACAAGTCTGGGTGAGGAGATAATCCTTCACTCTCCAGGGTCACAGACAGGCTGACAGCATTAGGGACAAGCATCGCTGCTTGCTGAGTGGCATACATGCGGCGAGAGGGAGAGGAGATCTGATAAAAAAAAAGGGCTGTGACCCGTGCCAGGTGTCTACACACACACATAGACAAACATGCATGCACGGTGTGTAAATAGTTATTGAAGGTTTATCTCCCAGCGACTTCAACTCACTGAATTAGCTTACAGTTCAAGGCTCATCCCATCCCACTGGAGATAATAAACCTGAATCTCCTATTTCATTTCCTACCTATCTTTGCTTTTTGCATCCATCTCTTTTTGTCCTGCTTCCGATCCAATTAACTAGCCAAAAGCAGAGAGTGCTGAGAAACGCTACTAAAAGAGCAACTCATTTGATTTTGATCAAAAACAAACAAGCTCCTGATAGAACCGCGCTCATCCTTTTTTTTTTTTTCACTCTGTTCATTATGAACAGATCAGATCGGTATCAGAGCTCCCAAACATCAACTGGCTCGGAGGCTTGTGTTTGCGGTGTAGCTCACGTGTTATCTCATCAGTGCAAACAGACTGAACACAGCGCCGTGTCTCATTTCAACATGAGGCTGATAAACATCAGAGCACTGGTGGCATGTTGGTCCACCTCCCAATCTGACCGCACACATGAACCACAAGCAGCGGCATTGCATACACACACATGCCTACACACACCCTGAGGCAGCGGCTTTTGACAGAGTGCACCTTGTACAAAAACCTCAGTGAGTCACTGTCAAAAGAGAAACACAAACAACTCGTAAAATACACCATCAATTTTCTTTGTTATTCACCTGAAAGCAAATAAAAGTGTCATCAAGACAGTAGCACCTGACCTCTAATGCTATGTTTCACTCGTCTAATACATGTGTTTAGCAGTGCAACAGATTGACCTTCCCTCCATTTCCAAAAAGGTAGTAATTATGCAAGAAAAAACAGAAGCGCAGGCCTCCCTTCCAAGGCCCTTTGATTAATAGCGTCCATGTCTGGCATAGTTCAGTGCCGATTGGATTTACAACAGCGTAATTGATGGGTGAACTCCTACTGTGAGACAAACGTCAAGACAGGATTTCCTCCTGAGCTGCAAGCGTGAAGATTCCCAGCGTGCGAGGATGGAGAGAAGTCGTACGGAATAAGAGCCAAACCATCTGCTGGTAAAATGAGCGGAAGATTTGTGGAGATTTGTGAGAGGTGAATCTCAGGTCCCCCTTCCTCTGAACGGCTCTGAGATTGGAATACAGATTGAAGACGGAGCTCAGCGAGCGAAGAGTGAACTGAGTTGGTTTAATGGAGGACAATGGCTCCATAGAGTGTGAACAAAGAGTCTTTCACACACCTGAATGTGTGCGTTGAGTTGAGATGAGATCATAAATTAGCAGATAGAGAGGAACATAGGTGAGGAGTGAAGGACAAGGGGTTGGGATGAGGGGAAGGGGGTCTAATAGGGGAAATGAAGGAGAGAATGAAGGGGGATTTTGTTTACCTGTAGGCTTTCTTTGACACAATCCGATAGCAGCAGGCAGAGTAACTTGTGCAGACAGGGAACACCCTGAGGGTCTGACATGTGTTCCTACTGAGAACATTCAGGTAAAAAAATGCACTGGAAAAAATAAATAAATGGAGATGCACAGATAGCACCTAATGCACTTCCTGGAAGGTGTTGGCCACTTGCTAAATGCCAACAGGTTTATAAAAAAATTGCACTCTGTTGTTTTCAGATGAAGAGATCCCATGGCATTGCAGTCCTGGAATGTGAGTTGTAAATTGTGCTTACCTATTTACGGACACAAAGGCCTTAATGCTCAATTCTGATTTGCCCAGATCTGATTTTTTTGATTGACTGTTTACAGTATTTTTGAATGTGGCCCATATCAGACTCCAGTGTGAACTGGCCATGGCCTAAAAAGTGACCTGCATGTGCAGAAGATTAATACATCACACGCAGCACGCTGTTACAAATGGAGTGTATGTATGGATGGTAAGTACAAATGGAGACCACAGAGGTGTCTACTGTTTTTAATAACTGTTTTTAATTCTGGATCTTTGGAGCCTTTCGCTTTTTCAGAGTCGCATGAATTCCATTCCGACTGTCCAGACTGAGGTTGCATTTCAAAAAATCCGACCTGTATCTCATTTGGCCCACTTATGAAAGTGGGCCAAATCCGAACCAGAGAAGATCAGAGTCCATGTGACTTGGGCTGTTCACACAGTTATAAAAAACAATCTGAGCTCATTCACATATGAGCAAAAAAATCTGATTTGGGTCACTTTGGTCTGCAGTCTGATCGCAGCCTTAAAAAACGGTCAGCTCTTCCAAATTGCATCCAAATTATTTGTCTGGCAATAGGGCTGAACTAATACATTGACTTTGGGTTAAACTTGCATGCATAGTCTACAGTACAGCTGTACCACAGTACTGACCAATTTCATGCTTTATCCGTACAGAACAATCTGGGAAGTCTAAATTACCTACAGTGGCCTGCAGTCATGAATGTTTGACAACTCAATGAAGAAAGAAAATTACAGAAAAAGGGAAAAACACTTGGCACGCCTAATAAATCACATTTAATAAAGATCAAGGGCATTTTTGCATCAGACCCAAGTTAATGTCCAGACATGAATTATATCCAAGCCCCAGTGTCCCCTACCCTGGCCGTGTTGCCACATTTAAGCCACAAAGGACCACACACTTGTGATTCCTGTTCTTCTTGAACCAATTCCAATAAAACCCACTGGTATGTTCTGTATTTTGTAGTGGTCTAATTATTCACAGTTTTCTGTGAGCAAAAATCAAATACTATAAGGAATCCTGGTCTATTAGTTTTTGATAAGGCAGCAGTCCTGTTCTGAAATACTAATTTGGTTCTAATGGAAAGCATTAAAAAATCTCAGCTGTATTAAAGTGAAGTTTAAGCAAGAGAAATGAATGAAGGGGGACTTGTAAAACTGCTACTACTTTATGAATGAAGCTTTCTTGGACATTTCCTTCGTTAGGGGAATACCTGTCAGGATATGTTTCTAGGAGACCTGCTGTTTTTCATTTTGTTCCGAGCGGCGGACAGATTCTTTCCGACAGGTTCTGGTCCACTGGGACATCGTTGTCTCAGATGGCAAGCAGCTATTTAGGCCTATCTGTTTGTAGAGCAGTTACCAACGGTTACGAGTTACCCACTCCTTGATAGAGCGACAAGAATTGTGGATTTTGGGACATTTCTTTCTTTCTTCTTCTGATTCATGTGCACTGGCAGGTTTTTCAAATTATACCACCAAAGAGGGTACAGATCAGTAGTAACTGTGATAACTCTGTAGTCAATAGTTAGGTTGGAGGCACCCATCCAACAGGGAGCTATGCAACTTATGCTCACATTCTCAAAAGCACCCCCAGATTGGTCACAAATGGCTGCACTCTGACTGTCTTGGCTCTAGGACCTGTTAATCTAATAATTAATTTAAATGGGAGCAAAAGGGTTTTTCCAGACCTGCATTTGACCCCGATGCTGGAGGTAAACATTTAGCTAGATTGCTGTCTGCTGACAATCCTCAATAACCTGTGTATCTTAGTGCAGTCTACATGGCTTCCTAAAGCAGGAGCTCAAGGCTCAGAGCCCCATGTGAGGAAGCATAAGACAGACAGACATAAGTCTGAGAGGCCTCCACCTTTGTCACAACTTTGCTAATTTTGAAATATATCAATGTAGCTGTAAAGTATGACATGCTATCAAACTTTTATATTTCATAGAATATTGCACCTGCTGCAGCATGGACCAAGCAGTAACATCAAGGACTAACTCTGGCCACAAGACTTTGTTTGGCCACCTCTTCTTTATTCTTTTATCCATAAGATAAAACTAGAAACTGAAACCACAAAAAAGTTAGATGAGGTCACCAGGTGTAAGATCTGTTGTAGTAAATAGATTTGGTTTGGTTGATGTTTGTTCATGTCTGTTTTCAAGTTTACTTTGTCAAAAAATGGGCATTTAAGCTTGTCAAATAATCCTCCTAAGCACAAGGCAGCATGAAACAAAGACAGAATTGTGAAGGTGAGAATTAGACTCAGGTGCTCAAGACACGACGTATGCTGCATGACTAATGCGTATTAGAATGCTGGCACTAATTACATCAAGGTCGAAAGTGCTGGGATCAAAGAACACAGCAATCACTCCGGTTCTCAGATGACCAGAGACTACGACGGTCCCCCTGCTCCCTTTGAAATACGACGGCTCTCAGCCAGCATACCCCGAAATAAAATGACACTGGAGACTGAAATGAAAGAACAAAGGAGAGAAATGTGCAGAGTAAGAGTAAGCAGCATGAGAGGAGAGGAGAGGCGGGGAAGAACAGAGACAGACAGAAACAAACACATTCAACTGTCAAAAAAATGTTATATATATATATATAAACTTTTCACATTTTTTTTAGTGTCATAGAAAGTAAAATCAAAATGTTGTCTACCAAGATGGAAAACACCAGGAAGGCTGAGAGAAATAAACCTGCAAATTTTGGTCTTACTTACAGCCATACAATAACAGCTCATACGAAAAAAACGAGACAAAATAAATTAGTTTTTCCTGCACCTCAGAGGTACAGTACAGTCTTGGCAAAGTGCCCCCCTACCGTACCATGAGCGACCCAAACCCAAACATAACCGGGGCCACCATCGGGGCTGGGAGGACAGGGAAGGTAGGGAGGTAACAAGTGAGAGACCACAAGAGGCCACAGTGAGGGGAAAAGAGACGGATCAGGGCTTCACATAAGGGAAAACAAGAGCAGGGAGTGCTGGGTGGTAGAGTGAGGTAGAGAGACAAATTCAAAGGCAAGGAGAGAGAGAGGCATGAGTGGCAGCCATTTCCAGTGAGAGTGAAGTGAACCAGAGCGGAACTTGTATAGGTCAAAGCCAGACAGGGAGACAAATCCTCTGTCCGTGTGGACATACAGCACTTTACATAGTTTGAGGGCTAAAATACACACAAACACACACACACACACAAACCGACAAGCTGGGAGATCATGGCCACTGAATAAAAAGGCTGGATTGTACAACACTGCTGGCATTGCTCTATAGCTAGAGCTATCAGCTTTTAAAAACTTGAGTAGAATAATAAAACTTGTGAGTCAAGCCTCTCTGGAGCATTATTCCTCTTGCCGAGGCATGAAAAATACCCTGAATGCTTGTGCTGCGGTGGAGGCTGAGTGAAACTGGAACGGGAGCTGAAGCAGCAGCTCAGCGAGGGACCGTGTGTGGGTTCGGAAGCCGGGTCTTTAACGAGGTGTCGAACTGATAGGCTCGGCACTGGACAAAGTGATACACCCACCCGTCCAACCTCTGTATGGCCTGAGCAGCACCCAGGACAAACCACCAGGGATCATCAAACACAGGCCTCAGTCCTGCCAAAGCTGCTTGCAGCCCATTATCGGCCTGGAATTAGTACACTTGTCTCCTGCCAAAGCTTTTTAATATCAACAGCCCATGGTTTAAATGAAAGGATTTTGCTGACAGCAACTTGCAAAAGATTCTTAGAGAAGAAGGGGCCTAAGAAGTCAGACTAAGAGGAGTGGGAGTAATGAATGACATTGCCTGAAAACGTATGCAACACGCTTCCTGTGAATTTTGGAAGAGAGAAGCAGGTGTTCTGTAAAATCTTAAGATAGGGTTTGATTAGAACAAGTAGAGAAGAAATGGATCCAATCCACTGGGGAAAGAATGACGTTAAAAGTGCCAGTTTACTTTCTCTGAAGTGCCTTCCAGATGTTTGACTGGATACTAAACCGCCTCTACCAACACCATTTCTGTAGCTTTTAAAAACTGACAAAACAACAATTAAGCAGGCAAAAGCTTCTCTCTTTGGATCTCTTTTTTCATTCGTTGCAGAATTCGTTACACTGTGTTGACTTACAGTAGTAAATAAGCTGTCATTAGTTGCATTGCACATTACATTTTGGTGATCTGTAAGTGAAGAACAGGTTACAGTTAAAGAATTCTTTATAGCTATGCAGTTTTATAATCAGCCTGTATTGAATGCAGCAGGTGATATAACATTCATTATAACCATGAGTGAGTTGAGACTTGACTTGTGAGCATCTCTGCCTCTAACTCAGTAACACTTAAGAAATGAATTTCTTGTAGCAGTAATGTTCGATTGCTGTAAAATAAAAGCAAAAAAAGCTGTAAAGACCATTTAAACAATTGTGTCTAGATGCAGGATGATACTACACTGTCCTGCTACTGTACCACTTAGAGATAACCCTAATAACAAGGTAATTTTTTTACCTTTGGAAAGTTCCCTCCATAGCCACAGAACACATTATACAACTGTTATAGTCTGAGTAGGATTCCACACAAGGAACTGAACTTTATGTGTAAAATTTAAACCTCACTGACTCGCAAGTTTGAATATTCTCCCTGTGGGTGTTTGTAATCATGTGTCAGCCCCTCTCGCCCAGTGTCAGCTGGGAACAGCCCCAGGCCCCCATAACCTTTTGAGGATAAGTATTATAGATAATGGATGGATGGACGACCCACAACTCGTGCTGTACAGCCAAACATTGTTCCAATCTACAGAATTGTAATTTAAATTCTACTGGAGATCCCAAAGATATAAGATGTCAGGTTGAATGTTGGGGAAATGAGGCACAAAACCTCTAGAACTCGGTGCAGTGTTAAAAACACAAAGAATATATCACCCAGTGTAAACTTCATAAAGGTTGAAGCTATATAAAAGTTTCTGCTGGAACAAGCAGATAGAAAAAATGTATGATACTTTTGGACAAGGTGGAATGAGATCTTATTTTTTTCAACCTTAAAGTATGGGCGAAAACTGGATGCTTAAGAGTTGGAAAACACTGAAAGTAGAAGAAGAATTTAACTGAACTACTTTTCACCAAAGAAACATTCCTTATTAATACATAAATAATATATGTTTTACAAGTCTGTGAAATATCCCATAAAAGAATTTTTTTTTTTTTTTAAAGGCACGCTCATGTCAAAAAAAGGCATTTTCCTATCCTTTATGCAGCACAAACAAAACACAGTTTTTATATTTGGGAGGCAACAGAAGTTTCAGTGGTGAATATCTCCAAACTGATGCCACTAGGAGTAAATTGTAAATATGTTTTAGTAATTTGGGTGAACTGACCCTTTAAACACAGTCCTTGACTCTCTGAGAACCTCATAAAGCCTTGTCTACATCAGCCAAAACTTATCAGCAGAGTAACCCCAGACGTGTAATAGCCCCACCCATCAACAGATGGCAGTGTTCTTTCTGTGATGGTGAGGGGAAGAGAGACTAGAGCAGACCCCTGCAAAGAGGGAGGCTGCTGTAATCATGGATCTAACCTTGGGAGACGATTGTTAGGCTCTAAATGAGCCGCTGAGGTAGAGATTGGGCGGAGCTGTGCCTTCTCACCACAGAGTAGAAGATTAACATCATTTTACATTTATATTACAGGCGTTTAGCAGATGCTTTCATCCTCTATGATAAGTGTGGTAGGAGAAGCTTCAGCTGCTAGTTCACCAACTAATAGAGGACAATCTGGAAACCATCACACTCAGGGGTGAACAGGGGTGAAAAGTTGGCTGATGAGCAGATTGCGCAAGTCATCTACTTTCTGATTTTTGTCCTTTTCTCATATTTAATCTATTCATGGGTAAAGGCAGGGAAAAATTACCTCGTTTACATCCGTGCCTACTGCTAGTGGAAGAGAGAAGACGAACGAGAGGAGAGAGGAAGAGAAGGGGCTTGAGGAAAGAGGTGGTAGGATGCAGAGGTAGAGGCCAGGAGAAAAAAAAGAGGAGGTGGAGGAAATTGGGGCAAAGAGGCAGAGAGGGAAGCGAGAGGGAGGATGCTGCAGATTGGGAATGCCAGGGAAAAGGTCAGCTGCCTCTTCAGCACTTCTCCTTGATAAACTGAGGGAAACGGTGGCCTGGATAAATCCTCTTTTGTCTTATTTACCGAGATGTCGAGCATGTCATCGCTGGGTCTATAAATGGGCTCCTGTGGGGTAGAAACAGTCGAGCTGAACAGAAGTTGGCCAGGTAGCTCAAGCAAGCTGACATACAGCCGTTTTTCAGAGAGCTGGGGCGCCTGCTACAGTGCTTCAGCTGTGGTTATTATCCTAGATTTTAGGAAGGGGTTATCTGCAGGTGTCAGTCAGTGAAATGTAAGACTTTAACGATCCTTTTTTAACGACCAATTTAAACGCTAACAGACCATACATAACTTAACAGCTGGAACGGCAAGGCAAATCCATGATGACGGAGGTTTCCCGGTTGTGGGGTAGAATGACAGGTGCATTCCATTGTTATATCTTCCGCTTAATGTTGAGACTTTTGGTATTACATTGCATTTATTTATCTGCCGCTTTTAAACAAATCAACTTACAATAAGTGCATTTCAAACGTGTGGATACAATGCATACATTGCAAGAAGCATGCAAACTGTGTTCAAGTACTACCTTTAGAAACAATAAGATAAGAAGAGTTATTATTATGACCTGTTTTTTTTAAGGTACAGACTGAATGATGGTGTCAGGATAACATATAGGAGATTTGTAGAAATTTCATATATAATTTATGCAGTTTTTTGCCACATTTCCTGGGATATTTGTGGGTATGATGATTTTACTCAGAAGGATTCTCAGGACAAGACAAAACTAAGGATAATGCAAAAGTTTTGCAAAAGACCCAAAAGTAAGTCTTTTAATGTAGTATTTTGTATTTTCATTTTCACAAATTTGCAATAGTAATTTACCATGTACACACAAAAAATGTACATCCTTTGTTCTTTTGGAACATTTAAGTTAATTTTAATCAATTATTGACCAGACTTCATTTCTCTGCACTTCCTCATCCTCCTTCATGCGTCACTACCTCTCCTCCTGCTGCTCAAGCAAACATTACCTCCCACTATCAGCAGCACCCACTCACCGCATACTGAAAGCTGATAGTAAATATTTGGGTTATTCCAGCTGTACCAGAGTCCAATCCCCCCCAGTATGACAACATAATGCTGAAAAATGCTTATGATAGGGTCTCCTAGTGGCTCAGCTGCCTGGTGCCAAAACCACGTACTCACTGGCACAAAAAAATATGGCTTACACTAAGCTTTCGAAGAGCTTTTCTGCTGACTTTCCATATATGAACAATTTCATAACTATCTACTATAACTGTCGTAAAAGGTGAGCAACGGTCTGAGAAGGAGACATTTTCTGCTCATCTCTGCTGTGTCTGCATGTTAATACGGATGGGACTTCACTTGGTCAATAAAATACCTCATCAATCCAAATACACTATACCACCAAACAAGCTGGGGCCTGTGGTTAAGTACATCAGTATGTTAAAGGTGTTGCATGAATTGACAGAGATTAAAGTGAAAAGAAAAAGATTCTTGATTCAAGCTCTCTTATGTACATTTGTTTCTGAGGAAATTCAGCAGAATGCGAGAGAGATGAAAATCTTTCTGGAAAACAAGTCCAGGACAGTCCTCACCTACACTAACCAGAAACTTTATACCTTATAATAGAGCTCTTTTTTAAATTTTGAGAAAAACACTTCCTGAATTGTTTTAATTGGGGGTACACTGAGCACAGACCTTACATTCAGCCCTGATGATCCCCCCCAAGCCACGCTCCCCTCCCAGGAGGTTCAGCATAACCTCACTTATTCCCAATTCATGCCGTCTGAAATGGGTTTAGCACTTCCACCCAGCCAGCATAATACCTAGAAGACTTCGCTAGGTAGGTGTGTGTGTGTGTGCTTGTGTGGTCTCCCATAGTCTTGCTGAGATATAGCACTGAAGTGATACTTAACCAGTCCTCAGGCATACATCCTCACACATACATCACATATCTCTAGTTGTTCATAAATATACTACAGACACACTGCTTTTCACCATTAGAGGTGAGCTGGTGCAATGGAGCTGTCCAAATGTGACTCATGTCGCTAATGAGACTTTTAACTGCTCTGCAACAACAGGGTCACAACCAGCTGAACTCACTGTTGTCAAGGAGACACACAAGATTATGAATATAAAGTATGAAAAAACTAACCCTCGTGTCTCACTTCATGCCGGGTCAGAGGTCAATAGCCAAAGAATCGCTCCATTTCCGGCTGTCGGCTGAATCGTTGTATGCTACATTAGTCCTGAAGGTATTACAGAGAGGGAGAACGAGGAAAAAAAGGACTGA
The DNA here is from genome assembly GCF_021292245.1 of Micropterus dolomieu. Classification (NCBI taxonomy): domain Eukaryota; kingdom Metazoa; phylum Chordata; class Actinopteri; order Centrarchiformes; family Centrarchidae; genus Micropterus; species Micropterus dolomieu. The sequence goes on along the minus strand of NC_060165.1, from coordinate 5,134,635 downwards.
TAATGTTAGAAGTAATAAAGAGTTTTCCAGTCCGGTTAGATGTGAGCCTGCGGCTGCACCGCTTCTTCTCCTCCTCTGGCTGCTGTGGTCAGATGCTATTAAGGACACATAAGAGAGACGGATGGCCGCTGACAGGCTGAGGAAAGAGCCGGGTGAATTTCTCTCGGTTTCTTTGACGTCTTGGTGTTTTAGGAAGGTGGTGGTGGAGGCAGTGCGGAGGGGGTTTGACAAGGGTCGAATTTACGCTGTGGTCTCCGTCCGGATCCCGAGTTCATGACCGCCCTCCCTTCTCAACAAGCGGGTCTTTGTGTTGCCTCTAATTTGACAGGCCCTGTTTTCCCCCCGACTGTTTGGCTTCACTTTAGGTTTTTTTTTGTTGTTTCAGTAGTACTATTACAATGGAGAGCCAGGAAAACACAGTTAACTTATTACTAAGATTATGAGGCTTTCACAGCTACTATCACAAAAAAGGCTGAAAAATGGAATTTGCTAAAAAAGATTAAGATTGAAGAGAGCTGCTTGTAAAAGAGAAGAGAAATTCAGTATGTATAATTTATTGCAGCTCCATGCCATTGGGGAAAAAAACTCAAATAGCATACCAATTAAGTTATTTTCTCTGGTTTTTGAAGGCCCAGTGATTATTTGGGATAGAGGAGGTGCAGGGAGGCCTGTTGTGGTTTGGCCTGGAGGACAACATTAGACCAGAGGCATGGAGATCCTCTCCTTTGGTCCCTGTGACCGCTGACATCTCGGGTTACTGCGTAGAGCTGCCTCACTTCCTGCATCGCTTATTCTGAGACTCGCTTTACCGTGTGTTTGTTTGTGTTTCTGGGTGTGTGTGAGTTTGAGTTTGTTTGTGTATCTTTAAATGAGTATGTGCAAAGTGCTGAGACAGATGTACATTCTTCTGGACAAGCTTTTCAAGGCTTTGCAATATGTGTCCATCAATTAGTATTTGCAAGTCAATTCCATTGTCTCTAGATTTTTCCAGTATGTTCAGATGGGATTCAATACAATCATGATTGACATTTTAGTCATTATTGCCCTGGATCAGTGTCATAAAGGCTTGCCACCATTCTTGTGGACTTGAAATGATTTTGAACTACAGAAATGCTGCACAAATTAAATAAATTAGGGCTAAATGTTGAAGTCCAGTTGGAATTTCAGTATATAACAGGAAAGACAAGCTGTGTGGTGGTAAGAACAGAGGACAGTCTGTTTAGAGTTGGAGCATGGCCTGACAGCATGGCACCAAGGCTACCTTAGCAGCTGTATAAACCTGCAAACACATTTTGAATTCGACACGAGCGTAGGGATTGATCTACGCTTTTTGTTTCCAATCCTTCTGCTCAAGCTCCAACCTGCTTGCTTCCGTTTTCCTGGAAAAAGATTGCCTTAGGAGAAAGCGACAGACTGCCACCCCACGTGACTCTTGGCACCATCGTTTGGTGGCTGGCACTGCCAATCTGGGCCCCGTCACGGGACCCACCTTGAGAAAGAGCCACCTACTGTGTGGCACAGATGGGATACCATCAAGCTGGCACATTACTTTAGTTCATTGATTCAGGTTGACCTCATGATATTTTTGCAATAGAAGGGGAATGAAACTATTCATTCATAAGAAATTGTTCATATTGACAGCATACAAAACTGAAGCTCTGCAGTTCTTTTCTGGTGCCAGGAGTGAGAACAATTGACCAGTCTATTCCAGATCTGCGCAGCATCATGTACAGGATGGAGGCTGTTTATTCCCCTTCGACGCATTTTTGGGACATGGACGTTTCACACACAAGCTGCCTGTGTTCTTATTGCACAAAGCTGCTGGGAGCCAAAACATGATGAAGCTTCTCCTTTTCCAAAAAACAGATGCCAAAAAAAGAAACGGATGATTCTGACAAAGAGGTGATGTCTATAAATCAGAGATGGACTCAGCTTGAAGTGATAGCAGAAAACAAGAATTTCCAATTGCAGTGTGTAACAAAGTGGAATAACATAAAAACCTGCCTCAAGCAACAACTTAGATGCCCATGAGCACGGCGGTTACTCCACTTGAGCTGGTCACTGGCCAGCAGCTGCATGACTAACAAGCTACTTGATCTGAATGAGTATAAACAGCATGAATGTGAAGCATATACAGTATTTGCGTTAAAACATACATCAATATGTTCAGAAATAAAGAGCTAGCCAAAGCTCTGTACAACAGCAACATTTAAACTTATGTGAATGGTTAACAAATATCCTAAATGCATTTGGATTCAAATTGCACAGCACCTTTTGTTTAAACAGCACTGAAAGCTCTTTTTTAAGGAATGAGGTGAATGATGGCTGTTTTTTCACTGGCCAAACAGGCATACATAATGCAGCCACATTGGGTCCAGACTCTGAAAAGTTAGAACTGAGGAGGAGCTTCATGAGCATCTAATGTAATCCCATCAGTCTCCATCACTACCAGTAACTGTCGGTGAACTCAAGGTTTTCCTGATGTCAGGTATTCAAGGATAAAGAATGGTCTCTCAGGATTTAATTTACTCTGATTTTATTTTCCTACATAAACTACTGAAAAGTGCTCCTTAAACTGAAAACATACAGACAGTAGTTCACTTAGAGACATTTAATCTGAGGTAGGGATACAACCTGATGTGCTGGGAACATAGGTCTTTCCAAAGTCAGGAAAGAAAAAACAGAAATAGGTTCAACTGGTTACCAATAGAGTGTCTCCATTATCTACGCCCCCTTTGCCCGGCGAGACAAAGAATGAGGGATGACTGATCGTTTTACGCTGCGTTTCCAAGGGGGAAAGGAGGCAAACAGAAGTGGGAGGTTAGAGGGAGTGAGCTGCAGGGAAGGCCTGACCACAACTCTGTCCTCCCCCTGATTTATCCCCCTCTCCTTTCTGCAGGGATATTAAGGGTAAGACAATATTTTCATATTGTTTTATTAAACACTATGCGGCCTTATTTATTGCTGTCTCCCCAGACAGCTATAGCATACCTGCAGCGGCAGTTTGCACAGCCCCTGACTGGACTGAAAAGGCCCATTGAAGCTCCATTACATGAATTATGGACCTGTCAGAAAGTGTGACCCCCCCCCCTCCCCAACATAGGGACACAGCAGACAACTGTGCGTTTGTGTGTGTTTTAGATAAATGACCAAATGTGATTCTTAGCAATGTGTTATATTGTCTTTCTTTCCATGTGTGTGTTGTGTCAGGTTACAAAGGTGTTTTTGTACCTCCAGTACAGTGTGTTTGTACTGTATGTGTCAGTGCATGTCTTCCACATTCTACCAATTTATTATACTTTTTTCTGTCTGTGTAGAGTGTATTTGTGCACATGTGGCACATGTGTGTGTGTAATTGCGATATTTAGTCACTAATGCTATGCAGTGTTTTTTTCCCCGATGGTCTAAACCACTGCAGGCTAAAAGGGTGCCAATGGGTCTCTGCCTTTCTAAGCATCAACCAGGCATGTCAGCATGAATCATAAACTTTTCATCTCTCACACTGCCTCTGGATAACACATAAAATTAACATCCTCATCCTAGCCATTGCCAAAACAATCTGTGGTCATCTTCATTTTTAACACAACATGTGGTAGTTGATGGAGCCTAACATCAGGCATTACTGTACCTGCTTCTCTGTAGCCTGATCTAGCCAGCAAGGTCAAAATACTCTTGCTGGCTGGAGGGTGAAGGCTGAAGTTGAAGAACAGACTCAAGGGTGGTACTGGGACGCACCAATTGGCATTTATACTGGCCAAGCGAAATGGGTATTGGTCAGACGTGACTGATCCACATTAATCCTCTTATAAAATTCAGTGCTTCCGCTGTCAATAACTTTCATTCAAATGTGCTGTTTTTAGCACCATGGCAATCGATAGCCTCATGTTACCTTGCATAACAATAAAGCTCCATATGGCCAGGTATACCGATTTTAAATCTACAAAAAAAGAAAATACAGCAATCAGATTGGGAGTCAATATGGGCAGATAAGTTGAGCTACTGGCATCGCTATCAGCTAGAGAGAAACTGAATCAGTGTATTCCTACTAACGACGTGTCAAAATTGCAAGAGAAACCCACAATTCCCCACTCTTGAAGAAAATAATTGCTAAAAATTGGGTATGGAGGACAATCAAATCAAGTGATAAAGTGAACTTGAGAGTGCTATAGAGATTAGTGAAACCAGTGAAAAACCAACATATGTAGTGCTGTTTCAGCGCAAGGCCCAAAAACATACTCCATAGAAGGCTCTGAACTCTACTAAAAGGATGAACAGTTTTCTTCCCAAAAATGTTTCTCAATTTGGTGTTTGATGTTTGATGATGATAGTAGAACTCTGTCGTTGCTCCAAAATCTCCTAAAGGTTGAAATCTGCCGACTGTGAAGACCATGGCATATGATTCACATTATTTTCATACTCCTCCAACCAGTCCTCATGCCCTGTAAGGAGGCATCTGCATTTGTTGTGTTTGTCCTTTCAATTTTTTTGTTTAGTTTGCCACAATCTATATTTCGCAGAACAGCACAGCCTGGAGGAGAAGAAAGTGGTTGATGGAGAGGCATGCAGCTTGATATGCGATATTGAAAAATCAATGCTAAGACTGACACCTAGATAACTCTGATGGCCTCCGCAGCTGAAGTGATTTAAACTGTCAATCTATCGTTTGTGAGTGGAAATTAGCGTCATGCTAAGATGTGTTGCAGACCCTTGGACTCAAATGTCAGCCTCAAGGCCTGGGAGTGAATCCCACAAAAATATCTTGCAAAAAAATAAGACCGGGACAAGTGATTGGAACAAAATATGAACCCACAAAGATACAGTGTATGATATTACATAACCTATGTCTGGTTTGGATTGACATCTGAATGTTTAAAAATGAAATATCCTTTGAGGCTTAAAATGCCATGAGAACACACAATGGAAACATGTGTGGGTCCCAGTGGGAATCAAACCTCTAACCCTATTAGAGTAAGCACCATTCAGTGGGTTTTGTAGACAGAAAAGACCAATTCCATCAACTTTTAAAGTTAGAGAAAGTGAGAGATAGTGTGCAGACAATATGTGAAAGGACTTGTGTGTCAGCCAGCTGAATCAACAAACGTGCTGACTGTTGTTCTGATGAGATGGTTACAGCAGGGAGAGAGGTAGAAAAAAATGTAACTCTTGTTTGTTTGTTTGGATGTGTTTTACAACTTGCAAATCAACAGCAGCAGTGTGAAAGGCTTTAGAGAGCTCATATCAGATCAAAGAAGAGGTAGTCAGAGGGGGCTGTTGAGACTCACTCATCAGGTAGCAGGAAAGGAGATACAAAGGAAGGATGATGTGTGAAAGAGAGGAGGGGAGAGAAAGACATTGAATTGAGACGCAGAGACAGACAGACTGAAAACTAATGTGTGTTATTAAAAAAAAAGCTAGTTAAAATTTGACAGAAGAGGTGGGACAGCTATGGCATGCCGTTTAGGAAATAATATATATATATGAAGTTTGTCCATCTGAATATATGGAATGAACCTTGAATATATTGAATGAAAGTCTGAATATAGTGAATGAAGTCTGAATATATGGAATGAAAGTTTGAATATAGTGAATGAAGTCTGAATATATGGAATGAAAGTTTGAATATATGGAATGAAAGTCTGAATATATGGAATGAAAGTCTGAATATATGGAATGAAAGTTTGAATATATGGAATGAAAGTTTGAATATAGTGAATGAAGTCTGAATATATGGAATGAAAGTTTGAATATATGGAATGAAAGTTTGAATATATGGAATGAAAGTCTGATATATGGAATGAAAGTTTGAATATATGGAATGAAAGTCTGATATATGGAATGAAAGTTTGAATATAGTGAATGAAATCTGACCTCACTGATGTGAAGTGACACTGTTAGTGAATCAGCAAGAAAGTGTCCAACGTCCGCAATTATGAGCAATATAGAGATTATAAAAACACTGGAGAATGCATGTATGAGCCAAAATACTGGAAACCACATCCAGTACCGTTCTCCTGATCTAGAAATGTATTCTCTTTTATCGTGGAAGACCAAATCCCAGGCCAGGCATTTCCCGTTTATCAGGCAAACTGAAATACGCCTTTAATCTCACAGGTGCCCCCCACAACAACCCCTATATACAATCTTCGTATATACACCCAAAAGGGCTCAGGCAGTAACTTTTTAAAGAGTAAGATCCTGTGTTTAACCAGAAATAGCTGTTATATCGTTCTCTTCAAAGCCACCGAACTCCATTGACAAAAAATGTTACCACTGCCAGGTTATTTTTTCTGTGACTTTGGTGTTTAAAAGATTTGTTCAGATGCAAACTAACTTAAGCTGTTGTGGGGTCACCTGTGAGGTTGAAGGCTTGTTTTCCTGATAAACGGGAACTGCCTGGCCTGGGAGGTTTCCTGCATTCGGTCTTCCACGATGAAAGAGAATAAATTATTTCATCAGGAGAACTACTGTATATGGTTCCCAGTATAATGGCTGGTACATGGATTTGCTAGTGTGCTTGTAATGTCTTCAATGCTCCAAATAGCTGACACTAGATTTCTTACTTATTCGCTCATAGTGTCACAATTACATCCATATGGATTAATCACATCAAAAACACAAGATGGAGCCAGTGGCTTAATGACGTCAGATGATGATTTCATTCCATATATTCAGACGGACAAACTTCATATATATATATATATATATATATATATTATTACCTAAACAGCATGCCATAGAAAGCTTCCTGAGTGTTTATATTTACAGTATGTGTCTGTAAGAGAAATTATATATATATAATATTTTCAACCTAAATACGTGTCTAAAGACCCCCCAGCTATGAGAAAAATAAATTCCACTATCTTTTTCTCTTGCACAGTCTTTCAGTAAATGTGTGTGCAAGCACGCCATGTGAATTTGCAAATTCAAACGTCGGCTACCTGCACAGCTAACTGAGCTAACTAGCTAGCGGCAGATACTGTTTGCAGTAGTTAGCGTCTAAAGTAACTGGTAACTAACAAACTCCATAAATCACTGAAAGTTGAGGCAGAGCAGCCGGAGGACATCAGAGTGAAAATATGTTCTCCTTAAAATACGATCCAGTTTCACCAAAACCAGTCAATAAAAGGTATAAAGTTGTGTTTTTGTACAGTATTCAGTCTAGACTAAGCAGACCTATCGCCACACATCGATTCAGTGCTGTGCCAGCTACACTGGCCTGAAAATCTGCATAATATGGGACCTTTAGCCGAACCTTAATCACTACACACCTAACCCTAAAGGTTTGTGGTTTACCTTGTGGGGACCCATTTTACATAGAACTACCAGTTTTCTCCCAATAAATTAATATACAGCCTATTACAATATACATTTGAACGTTTTCAATGTTTTAAATGAACATGGAAAAAAAAAAACTTTCAATAAATGTTTTTAAAGTGCGTGAATAAATCCAAAATTGTAATCCAAACCCTGAGTCGTCAGTGCGCATGTGTAGGCGTATGTATTTAGTGGAGGAACACTTGCTGAAGAGGCGAGCGGAGCCCCAGCTTCACTTGTGTTGTGCGGAGTTGTCCGCACCCCGCAAGACTTTCGTATAATTTATCACTGTTGATGAACCACACAAAGAATATTTTATCGTTTTTAAATAGTCTGCTAATTGAAACAGACCTGCGAGGAACCACAACGTGCGTGCAGTTGTCGGCAGCACAGAATGCACGCAAAACTCTGCACAAGACCGGTGAATGGCAGGCGAGAGAGACAGGGTCAACAATAAGTGTCAGTTTAGCAGGAAATTTACAGTGTAAGGTGAATGAATAGAGACTGCAGCTCTGCAGCTTCTCAAGATTGAAGCGGAGCCACCATGTGTTATCCCCCCGGCTCGCAATCGCCACGCACAAAATCACACATGATTCAACTATCAGTCGACTATAGGCAGGACTTGGCGATTCTGATTTGACCATGTAAATCCTTAGTCGGGGACAGCCCTAACACACACACACTACTATACAGTACATAGCACATATACATCTAAATCTAAATGTAGTCTCACACAGTGCCTCTCTTGCATATACACACTCATTCATAACACAGATCAAACAGTGTCTCTCTCACTGTGTGTTTGTGCACACACAAACTCAAAAATCTACTCCTCTATGATGTAAGTGTCTACAGTGTTTGACATGCTAGGCATATTAGGTGTGATGTGATGGTAAAGAAGGGTGAGAGATAAAGCGGGAGCGTGAGAGAGACTAGTAAGATGCAAAGGGGGATTAGTGGGGTTGAAGCGGGGAGCTTGTCTCACTTTGGTCCTGTCTCTACACATCAAGAGACGCAGACAGCGGGGAAACCAGAGGAAGCATTGACCCTGTCAGAACCAGTAACTCTCATCTGGTCAAAGGCTGGAGAAACTTGTAGGTAAAATTAACTCCTCTGTGACACAGAGCCATGTTTGAGCCATGTCGACACTTTTTAATGCCATGAGGGAATTAAGTTAAAGCCAACGTAACAGCTAAAACTATGAAACTGAGCTCACAGTGACACGCACAAAAGATAAATCCTATGATAAGATATGATATTTCAATATTTTCAAGCTGTTGTTTTGTTTACATTACAGTAAATGAAAGATTATTTTCAGTTACTACTTCAGTCTTTCTAAGGATCAATGGACACTGTGACAAAGTAAGGAATGGGGCCATCAGTGCAAGAAATAGAATGTTTCTTTTTCCATCTGCCTGCCTTTCCATCTACATGGTTACCAAAGGCATTAGGAATCATCCTCTAAGGACCCTGAATATCACACTAAATGCCATGGTAATGGTGAACTGCGGTTGATGAGATACTTATGCTGTAAACCAAGGTGCTGACTAGGGATGCACAATCAACCTTTTTCCCTCCTAATACCAAATCTGATTCTTCAACTGTGGGTATTTGGAAATATCGATTCATGAGCCAACACCAATGCCTGTTTTTCCCAAATTTTAAAAACGCATAGAATCATAAGAACTGTGGCAGTGGCCAGCTGTGACAGAACGAATGTTACTATTAGCATAAGCACTGATTTCTTATGATGACAACGAAAAAGAAACTATTAAATATGGATCAGTCATGCCATGGCCAAGTCCCAGTCCACTTAATAAGGTCAGTATTGGCACCTGTACCAGTCCTGTACATTGGTTTGGTGCATCTCTAGTGTTGCACGGACACAATGACTGACCAGCCAAATGTACCAGCCATACCTGTAAGGAATCACTTTGCACCATAAACTCTCAGATCAACCTTAATCCATTTCCCTCTTAAGGATATTTATTTAATTATCCTGTCTTTTATTGTGTCATTCAGACACTTACCTCACAAGCACTGTGACAAGAGACATATGCACAAATGCACATCAACAGTACACTTGCTGACTGACTACTATGGCACTAATCCATTGTCTTGGAGAGGAGTAACTACTCCTATGGATTTACTAATATATGTGACAAGTTAATTAAGAGTAAGGGCAGAAGTCTATTCACTGCTGCAGCACGCTTTAACCTTGACAAGCCCTTTTGCTAATGAACTGCAATAGGAGAAGACTTACGGCTTCTTACTACCATTCTTTGGATAATCTCATAAATCCACCTTCAAACTACACCCCTTACCCAAGGTCTTGTTTGAAAACTTGGCAGAATCTTGGATTAAGTTTGGCCCCAAGGTTAGAGAAAAAGAGGAATTTATCAGAAGGCACGTTGGAGTGAGGACTCTCCCATGATAATCAATGGGATTTGACTTACAGGGGATGAAGTTTCGGCTGGTGAAGATGGGATGGTCTAGCCAGAGGAGGGATTTATGCTTATTGATTGGTGAATGGTTCGGCTACAGGTCACCGTGTGGTACCTGGGGAAAATCTGATACAGAAAAGGCAGGATATAGCTACATGCTGTACGCAGCAGCATATCAGTGGCAGCGCATGTCGATGCAGTGGCCCATAACTCCTTCAAACTTTGCTACACTTTTGTTTTAATTTGTTGTTTTTTCTGCTTTATTGCTGAAACACCTTTAAATGATGTCTCACTGGATTTGGATCAGGTGATGTTAACTATGGCAATGGCTGCGCATGCAGATACTGCAGGTAGCTCCGTCAAGCCAAATTTCTGTTATTTTTCTTATTTTATTTTTTGGCTTCACTGCTGAAAAAACTCATTACCTATGACAGAAATACAGTAATCGGAAAAGGAAGCCGGAGTTTGGATAAAAGAGCAGTGCACCTTGAGAAGATTTACCCAGCAAGATCAACCGGACCAGGCACCACGGCAGGTACTGCGATCACCCCAGGAGGAGAGGAAAGACAGCCGGTATAGGAGCCATGCTGGCCCAACTTGGACTTAAGGCTGCTCCTGGCTATTGTCCGGTCTGGACGAAATGTGACTCAGACTGGTCAAGCAATGGGAAATCCGAAACTGTTGTGCCCACATCTTTCTATAGACCTGCTTGTCAACATCCCAGATCAAGCACTCAATCAGCGACTTTTGGTCTGCATTGTCCATAAGAAACATGTCACCTGTCTGTGCAAAGTATGCCGGCATAGGCTCCAGCCCTCCGCAACCCTGCACAGCGTAAGTCTGTATAGAAAATTGAGGGATGGATGAAAGAAATTAGACTTTGCATTTACATGCCCTAATCAAACTGCATGAATGCACAAAACTCTGTGTGTTAATTGGGTTATGCACATACTGATTAAAGGCTTAATTAAGTATTTAGTCAGGCTAGTTTTTACATAGGTAGAAAATGACCTTAATCCAATTAATCAAATTATTAGTGTGCACATAGACACAGATGATTGCAATGGATTCAATTTAATCTCCTCTAGAAATACACCTGTGCTTTCACATTAAAAAAATGAAAACTCTATGGTCATTTTTAGGCCTTTTTCTAAAGGTTACGAGAAAAAAATCACTTTACCTTATATAAAATATCCAATACAACTCAGTTGAATTATCACCTCCTTGAAACATTCTCAACAAAAATTCTATTAAATAAGCTTTATAGAGATAATATACTTTATATTGCAGGGCTGGTGTATTGGATTGCTATCATTGTGTCCTCCACTACATGCGAGTTCAAATAGTCATTACACTTGGCGAAGAATTGACTGTTCTGCTAGAGGCGTGTCATTTTCCCCCAAGTGCCAAAGAAGGCCGATTTTCCAGGTGAGCTCCACTGAACAGCAGGAAAGTTCTCATGATGATTCACATGGGTGACTTTCTGCCTCCAGCATTCTACAGTGCTAAACATGACCCCCTCACCTCCAATTCAGCGTCAACATGTTTCACCTGCCAACTCTGCTTACAACCAGAAAATTCCCACCTGCTGATCCTTGCTGCATGACTTGAATGAAATCTCTTGTTTTATTTGTGTTTTTGCTGTTCTGTAGTAGCAGCAGCAGCAAGCAGAAAAAGCACCTGAGGATAAACAGCTGAAGAAAACACGCCCCGCGCATGACCCCCCACATATTCACCCCATTCCCTAACCCTCCACTCATCCACTCCTTCCCCGTCATGAATTTTAATCACCTTACAAGCATGACATTAACCTTTTCGTACAGCGAGCAGCCGTCACATCCTCTCATGTCGGTGGTTAATTTGGGGTGGCAGAGGGTGGTCCCCTGCGGAGGGGCGGGGGTGAACAACCAGCAGTGAGACAGGTCCCTTGGCGCCAACCTGGTGATTAAACGCTGAAGCAAAATACAGGCGTAAAGCAGACGGTTAGCCCTGTCATGCTTGAAATAACATGGCCTGCGCCGCACCCCAAATACCTTTGGTGAAATAGACTGCGTCACTAGTGGCGTGCTAACAACCGAAGCATCCTGCTCGGGCACAGCGGTGTGACTGTGTAATCTGAAATGCCTCAAGAGCATCGAGTAAATTCTGCAAATGAGCTTATCTGAAGTGACAGAATAAACTCCAATTCTGAGATCACAACAGCGGCAAGGAGCGCAAAGGTTCAGATTTATAATCCTCTCACAATATTAACACAAAAGTCGGAAAAACAAAAAAAGAGCATGTAAATGTCAACAAAATGGAAGGCTGGGCTGTAATTCAGCTGAGCGAGGACAAACTGAGGTATGTCTTGAGAGTTTTTGATGAAAAAATGGGAATGGAGTAACAAGGTCACTGCCTTCAGGGTTTAAACCATCGAACCCTCAGAGGAATACAAGCCAGGAAGCCGATTCATTGCCTCTGTATTAAAACTCATCTAAACTTTTCTTGCCCTGCGATAGAGGTCGGAAGTAACTGCTGCTCAAAAAGCCCATGGGAAACGAATGCCGACTGGTGGGTGATGATGAGCCCAATTGAATGCAGATTATACTAATTGCACTGCAGTGGGGTGGATTAATCACTGTTTCGGGGACTTGAGGTAAAACGGTGAAAGCTGAATGGTTTTCAGGTGATAATGAGCTCCAGGGAAACTGCTTCGCCATTTCACTTCATCAGAATAACAATCACATTTTCCTACACGTATAATACATGAACAGGAGTTTGTCTCAGTGACATTGATGCAAGAACATACTATGACAGCAACTTAAACACGCACAAGGAGTCAGACACAGTGCATCAGTTGACATGCTGTGGTTTTAAAATGCACCTGATTCTCACACGGAGAACATGTCAGAAAGTAGTTTCACTGTAGGCAAAGTTTGAATATGGATCACAAACTGGGCGAGTAGTGACCATCTGGTGCACACAGCATGTTTAACCTCCTCCCACCTGCTTGTCAATTTTCATTTTTCTTGAATATGTTCCACGCAAGCTGTCTCACTGTAGAAAGAAGTATTGGACCTTCATTAGTCATATCTGTGTGAGTGATGTTTAATCTACTTACTCTTTGTGGACTAATGTGACTTTTCAATTTTTTTCACCATGTGCAGATTCTGCAGGTTACTCCCTACATCTGTCTAAAAAGATGGCGTGTGGAAAAGACAAACAGAATTCCCAGTATAATGTGTTGGGGCCTTGAGGCAAAAATATCCCGAAACGCATATCAAATTAAAACTGAAGAAGTTTTAAATGCCCCTGTTAACTGGATTGCAATATGTCTATTTACCCTGCCAAACAATCACAAGTGAATGTCATCAGTTTGCTCACTCGCCTGTATGTGAATCAGTAGATTCTTTCTACTGCATTCTGGGTGTCAGAACAGAATTTGATCAGGAATCAAATGGACAAAGCCTGAAGGAACACAAGAAGATGCTGACTCACACAGAGCACTGCATCAACAAAAACTAGGACAATCAATATCATGTCACTGTTAACAACTGAAAGGTGGGAGATAAACTGATTGGAGACAGTGAGCAAAAGATGGCTCAGTTCTCTCCTGTAAAGCATGCAACCACTTTTCAACAATGGGAAAGAAATATGTACTCCTCATGACAATCCCTCCAATAGGCGAATGGACATTTCAATCAAAACCATGTATGTGGTATCATGGTGACGCTAAGTTAAGGAATCGCCAAAGCCAGTAAAACCGGTGCACAGGAAATGATGTCTGTACTAAAGGTTCATAACAGTCCCTCCAGTAGATATTGCATTCCAAAGTGGTGGGCCGACAGGCTGCTCAATTGACTAACTATGCCATCCATAGCTATTCCACTAGCATGGCTAAAACCATCTTCTGAGAAAGAGTACTCCTTTCACTGTTCCTGTGCACCTGTGGTTTGGATACCGCAGAGATAAAACCTCAGGTGGAACACTCTGGAGCCGCCTGGTTGCCAGGTGCATCTGTGCTGTGGTTCAGCAGTGATAAAACCTATAGCCTAATGGAAATGCTGTGTTCCCTGAAAGGTTGCAACGCTTCCACAGATAGTCTCGAGCTGCTGTACGAGGACAGTGCAAAGACTCCCACTGATCTTGCATACATGACTTTATAAATAGCCCGCACCTTTGATCAAAGCGGCGAAATATGAGTGTCAAGATTCAATCTCGCATGCAAAGGAACAGACACTGCAGCAATATATCATTGGCTATTATGTCACTGTAGCTTTTTTTTTAAGGGGCACACGAGCTTTTTTATATCACTGTGCAGAAAATACATTGCTACTTTTAATCTACAAGGTCACTTACCCACAAGCAACACAGCATGTGCATCATCCATTGAAGTTGCCTGAAACTGAATAAGTAGGCATCATCATGCATTATTAAACAATAGTAGTCTATCAAACCTCGCTGGCTCCCATGGGAAACTTTCTGATGTGTTCAACGTGTAACCGAGAAGCAGGTAACTGTTTATTAAGAGAAGGAAAATGGGAGGCTGAGAGAGGGAAATGTCTCCCTTTTTCTACAGCTATAGGGGAGCAGTTTTACCATGAAGAGAGTTTTAAAGATAACATGTTTGAATGTCATGGACGATCTAACAGCGGTGCTGGCCATTAGTTCTTTGGCTTTATCCTGTACATAGAAATTTGCATTAATTTGTGGATGCTATCTTAATCAGAACAACATGTTAATTATGGTTGTTTAAAATTATTAATCATGTGCCATCTTTCGTAAATGTCAACAGAATTTGGCTCTGGTTTTTAACATGTTCACTACAATTAGACTAAGCAGACTAAAGAGCAAGACGCAGTACGTTACTGCACCAACACAAGACATGCCTGCCTGAGTCAGGAGACAATAGAGTCCAAACAGAAACAAAATAACACTCGAAAGGTCAGTGCCCAGTGACATGAGGCGATAGCACGCAAGCGACAGATTGCAAAAAGATCTAATCACCAGATGCCCTTTGAGGAGCGAAAGGAAGCAGCACAGACAGCAGGGGTAAATAGCTGTTTGACAATGGCATTTTAAAAACCATGTCTCACTCACTTCAACTCCTATATGGCCACTGGAGCGACAGCAGCCTAGATGATGATTGATGTGTAGAAATACTGTGACAAACTTTGAAAAAAAGAGAGAATTCATGATTAAAGACTTCCCCCTACTGTAACAGCTGCTAGTAAGGTGTCCTTAAGCAAGGCAGTTTAGTCAACAACAGTGGAAGACAAAAAAATAAATATTGCATTTTATTTTTAAATGGACTTTTTCTTCTACTCTAAAAGTTATTTATAGTGATCTTGGTTCTATTCTCTAAGAACAGCTCGATTGCTTTTGCACAAGGCTTATATTTCAGAAGAACATTTCTACCTGTCCCCCCAATCAGATCTTACATCGGTTTCCTCATTGTACCTGTCCACTCTCCCTGCCCCACTGTGCTCTGCGGAAAACTGTTACCGTGGTCTGTTATGAGGAAAAAATGGAATCTACACCAAGCTAGGGGGTAAATCCATATCTTGGCAAAAGAAAAACAGTGCAAGTGCAGAAAAAAACTGAGGTTGTTCCATGACACAGCTTATTTTCATATTAAAATTTTATTTCAGAGCCATTAGTGGTCATGACATGATATGGTGAATATTGGTTCAATAGAAAGAGAAACATACACCAATAACCATTGCAAATTCCTGGACAGCAGTCTAATTCTCTATTGGCTAGTTGTTTGCCACCCCTTATAAACAATGACTGTCTCCCATCTCCATGTAATGAGCTTCTTTGGCCTGCTCTGTCAGTCCCTTCATCAGAGTAACAAGGCGCTATGTGGGGGGCCCTTATCATGCCAGTCAGCTCGGCATTGGATATCGTCCCTAATTAAATTGAAGCCACCTTGGCAGGTGTCCGTATAATGAAAGACCAGAGTCTCACGCTTTTCTCCACCACGCTGGGGAAGAAATGACTCATGAGATTTCACTATTTGCATAATGAGCGCCAGTTTGTGGAGAGGAAAAGAGAGAGGTCACTGAGAGTGGCCAGAACAATGTAGCTGAAGACTGCAGGTGAGAAAAGACTGCATAGGGCTAAGGAGATGGGTGGTGGGGGGCCAGCAGCAGTGTACCACAGTAGCAGTAGATGGTAATTGGACTGAACAAATGCCAAGCGTAATTTTAGCGGGAGAGGAAGACAGGCGTGGTGAAGCTCGACTGCGGGGCTTCAGGACTGTTGAAACAACCTGACTGACAACCCATCCGCAGATCCATTATCCTGCCTGTCAGTCTGTGAATGAGGCAAAATGTCACTTTAACACCTCTGTGACCTGCAGTGATGCTGCCCCAGTGTTACAGCTAGGTGGCAGAGTTTGAGCTGCTCCTATTACAGATCTAGTGTGGGGTGGAACGAGTAGCAAAACATTTTACTTCAGTGAAAGTACTGTCACTTTAAAGAAATTGTAGTTAGTGAAAGGTTTTTCTTTTACTTGTCTCAAAATCTATTTTGATCCTTTGGTGGAAACCTCTTAATTCTGCTATTGCTATTCCACATGCTCTTTTTACTTGTAGTCTTCATCACTGCCTATCTCTGGAGCAAACTGGTTTGGAGTTCAGAAGCACTGTATAAATTACT
Organism: Micropterus dolomieu; assembly: GCF_021292245.1. NCBI lineage: Eukaryota > Metazoa > Chordata > Actinopteri > Centrarchiformes > Centrarchidae > Micropterus > Micropterus dolomieu. The sequence goes on along the minus strand of NC_060165.1, from coordinate 5,118,235 downwards.
TTGAGCTAAAAGTAGGGAATCAAAAGAAGGGTTAGGGTTCAGTTAAAAATGTGAAGACCAGGCAGGGATGGCTGAACAAAGAGACATTGTTATGTGAAGTGTTGAATCTAGTGTTTGTGGAGCTTTACCACTAATGCTGTCTTGAGATCATACAATTTAGACCAAATTACGGTTATGTCAGCCTCCTAGTTGTAATATAGAGGAAGAGCTATAGAAAATTTGAGAGGTATATCTTCCACTTGATGGAAGGAGCTACTATGCAGGAGTGTCAACAAACTGTGATAACATTTAAATCAGATTTTAACACTAAAACAATCCATTCAGCTAATTTAAAGGAGCTATACACGGTTTACATTTATATGTTTTCACTTGCAAACCAAGTGCAGAAACCATGTAACACCAGAAAAGATTTAAATGGTGTAAGTACAGGGTCAGAAGTGGAGGTCACTATACCACCTATATTGTGTGAACACTTCCAAGTTGGAATAACATGAGGTTTTCCTGTTCTTTCCATTACAACATTAAAGTGAGGATACCTTGGTGTATTCCTAGAGATTGCCCGGTCTAACACAAAATCACTGAAGTACACTTTTAATTTCAACATCTGGGCTTTTCAAGACATCCATTCTGCTAAATAGAAGCTAAGGCCTGGGACTTGATTTTCCATGCGCACTTAAAATGGTGAGTTTGTTCTTCATGGCCACAATAGATAACCATCACATTAGTGACAACTGCAACTTTGTGGTTTATCTACCACATTCTACTGCAGGCTGCAATTACTGTGGTTGGGTGGGAAACTGCAGACACGGAGAAATGAGAAATCTCCCCCGTTTATTCAGTGTGAATCTTAATTGCCTACTTGTTTAGAAATCACTAATGGCAGAGTTCCAAAAACAGGCCGGCTCATGAGATTGTACCCCTGCAGAACAACACAGAGACCCCAAGTGTCTCCAAAATAATGAGGGGAAAGCCAGCATTGACACAGCTCTTTCTCCCTTGTTCATCTTGATGATTTTTATTGTTAATATGTACGGCTAAAAGCGCAACTCATTTATCTCTGTATGAAATGAAGTGCTTGTCTCATTTTGTAATCTCTTATATTTTAAAAAGAACTGTTAACTGTTAATCAGTAAGTAATCATGGAAATACTTACTGATTGTCTAAATAGCTGAATATCTTAGCTATCCATTTATGGCAGAGAAACAAAGCCACACAGCATAACAATTACAAAGAATGAGGGAGATGTATTCAATGCAATGGGTTTTATTGACAATATACTTGTGGTGTCTGACCACAATGCTCGACCCCACAAGTTTAAAGGGTTGTTGTATAATGTGTGTGTCTCGGCCATTCATTCATTGCCCCCCAGGTTGTGGCATGTTGACACATATTGGGCAATTGCACATGTCCTGTCTCCTTCTCCTGGGAGTATTTTTAAGTCTGAGAGGTAATTAAGCTTTTTGAAGTCTAAGATTACAGAGTTGAACTTATTATACTGGATGTTTTACATTGTAGGAGGAAGGCCATCTCTGTCTCAGCCTCACTTGTTAACAGACAAATATTCCCTCTCCAGACAAAACCACTTGTACACCCACACACAGGCAGGACTACAAAGAATTGCAGGGGTACGCTTGATTTCCCACACATTTTCCGAGTGTCCGAGAGTCTCACATTTCTTGTAGTTTGGCATTTTGTGGTGTTAGTTGTGGAGACGCCTGTTTGTATCAATTTTAGTTGTAATGTAACACATATACATGATGTTGTATACTTCATGTTCTGGGAAGTGAAAGCAAATCACATATTGTAATTTTAAGTTGCATAAAAACTCCTATAATTCATAAACATTGAAACAATTCAATTAAGAGGGGCTTAATTGGTCAGGGATGTTTTCTAATAAAATAAAATAGAAAAAAAATGTAGACTTGCAGTTAAAAAAATACAACTAATTGAGAATTGTATTATTATTTTACAGTCTGCTGTACAAGCATTATCTATCTGTCAGAAGTGTGATTTGTTTTTGTTTAATTAACTTGGAAAAACAAGGCGGTTACTGCTGGCTGCATGTTGGCACAGTGGATTTGGTGCTGTAGATGGCAGAAGATAACAACACTGCTGGTGGACTGATTAACTCGCTTTCAGTGCACAACAGAACTGACAGTCACAGCCCTGCGGTGCAGCAGCCTTGGGAAGTGTAAGGATGAATGGTTGGCCTATCAGTGAAAGGTGCGCATGCAGAAAGTAACTGTAAAAGCATGAGCAAATAATCAAGGTCTTTATGCTTCTGAATGAATGTTTGAATGTAGATTTAAACATGGGAGCATTACTAATTGTTAAAGGTTGTCATTTCTCTGTATTATGCTTCAATTCTGTGCTAAATGATCTGCAATTTTAAATTAGCACAGAAGTCTAAAGGGAGCGCTTGTCAGTGCAGCCTGGTCCTTCAGCATGAAAATGTTTCTCAAGTCTACTTTTAATACGGAGTGGGGAAAAATGTCTTGAAAGTTCTTGATTCCTATGTCCCTCACAAAAGTGTTCCACAAGGTCAACATGCTCATGTAAAAGCCAATAAGACATTTTGTTACATCCTTGCTAGATTAGTAAGGTTTTGCCAAAGCAATGTCCCAGACGGTCACATCATAAAATAGGCCAGCAAAATTAGAAATAAAATGGGGAACCCATTGGTAAATGGAGACTGTACAAAGAAAAACAGCCGCAGTTACTTCAGCAAGTGTCCCAGAACAACATCTGTTTACGTTCAAGTGACAAAGCCCTCTAGATGCTGTAGTAAGTATGCAAAGGAGGAAGTCAGATGACGTTGTAATAAAGCGACAAAGTCCCAGTAGGGAGGTCAGACATCAGACTTTAACACAGCAGACTGGTTTTCCTACCGCTGGTGTTCCAAAAACTTAACCAAATGTTTATTATTGGAACCATGACAACAAAGAACTTAATTTCAACTCAAAACACCTGTCCCATAAACTTCACCAATACTCGTGTTGTTCTAGACAGATTGTATTTTGTCATTTAATTTGGAGTTCAACTTTTTGGATAAATCAAAATGCTAATTAAAACAGGGAATCCCACTTTTAATCTATCTATTGAATAGCATTGTTGAATTTTATTTTTGTATTCATTGTGAATCAGTAGCTTTATTGAGCTATCTTAAAAGTTTATTTTATTTGATCTTTGTTTGGACTAATTCATTTTTAAAAGGCTTTTATTACTTTTAATACCTCTTTTGTGCAGTAGAATTTCCATTAATGTACTGCTTTATAACCACTTCCAAGACCCTTTGGGTCTTCCAAAATGCTGAGATGCAAGAAAAATGGGCAGAGAAAAGGAATGAATTGATTAATTCACGTTTTAGAATGAACTCAAACTATACATTGTCACACAATCATCATGTCAGTGTGTACGTACGCCCTCTGTTCTCACTATGACTTGGGCTTTCAGCTGTGATGCAGCATGTCTGAAGTTGTGATTCTGCTGGCTGGCAGAGGTGACTGTGCATATGAATATTTCTCAGCTTTCAGAAATGTGCTTCCTTCATCTCTCCTCACATTTCTCTAAAACGACCACATCCACAGCAGCAGAGATCAGCAGAAAGATACTGCGGCTCGGTCTCCGTCTTGTTTTCTTTTTCTGTCTTTGTCTTCGCCCCCGGCTCATCTTCCCTCTGCACTCGATGGGTGGGAGGCAGAGATGTTCAAACCATTAGGCTGTTCTTAGTCACACTGTAAAATTGATTGCAAACGGAGAGGAATTAGGAGAAATACAAATTACATGATTTATCTGGGAGGCATTTCTATAGCTCAGTAAGTCCAAAAGAAAATGTTCACTTTGAGAGATCTCCGTGATGCACAGTCATATGCTACACCAGGACACACTGAGGAAATGTAAAATGACATTTAGGTACTTTTCATGACCGTAAACCTTTAAAACACACATAATGTAGCTGTTGTTTGCTATTGTAGGGCAGCATTCATCCCAGATAATACGAAGTGGCATTTAAGAGCCATTTTGTGGACAGCGGCTGTAGCACAGACCTCACGGAACCCTTCCAATCATTCGGTAAACAGCGGGGGGAGGAGGGCAGCTTTTTGCTGGACACAAATAGATGAAGAATCACCTCATATGGTGAACAGGACGGCATCTTGTGGAGTAAACTGGACGCTCATTAAAGGCAAATTCAATGGGAAAGGTCGAGGAGAGTGCAATGCAAGAATCCTCCTAAATATGACTTGTGTGTGTGTGTGTGTGTGTGTGTGTGTGTGTGTGTGTGTGTGTGTGTGTGTGGCTTTTCCTGCGGACCCGGGAGAAGTTCGGGTGAGAGGAAGTACAGCCGGTGGTTCTGAAGGATTCAGGAGGGGCAGAGTTGAGTACAAGGAGGAGGCAGAAGTGTTTGCTGCGGCGGCTGCACAAACAACAGTGAACCCTGCTGCCAAGGTGACACCGCATCTCTCACCAGCTCTTTGTCCCGCTGAGCCATCTAACCTGTTGACAAGGTGCCAAAACCCAGCGCCGGGCTCTCCCCTCACACTGACTGATGTTGAAGAGCAGCTCGACATGTCATATTCCCTATTTTATTATCTGCTACTTCCCCGCCATACCAGTCACACAGACAGAGAAAGAGAGAGAGAGAGGTGTCTAACAGCAGCGCTTGTCATAAAAATAATCTCTCTTAGCAACCAATCCCAAAAGCAAACACAAGCAGTTTTTTTTCCAGTGAGTTGCTGGAAGGCAATTTTCTTTTGTTCTTGCAGAGACAATGTCATCAAAATCGGCACTTGCCATGATTGCCTAACACAATAAGAATGCATTTATGTTATGATGGGTTACAGTTACCAATGAGGTAAGCCTTTCCTATATTTTCTGTTACAAGGCAGGATACACACAGAGACTGCAGGCATGTTCAGTCATTCCCCACACGTGCCCCATGAAGTTACTGCACACAGATACACCGCTAAACCCAAACACTGCAAAATAAAACAGGGCAAAGGTTACATCACCAGTGAGTGTGGGAGCAGAGAACTCCAGAGAGAGAGAGAGATCGATCAGCGTTGTGTAAAATACATCTTCTTGTTGACACATTTGTTCTGAGTTAGCCTCAGTCATGTTGTTATTCTTGAAAACTTTTTCTGACACAAAAGTTAAACTTCCCATAACTTCGTTCTCTCAGCGTCTGTACCCCCCACGACGTCAAAAAAGTTTTTCATATCCTCTGAAACATTCACGATCTAGCACAGTATGAGCAGTTTTTCAAGTATGAAGGCTTCGTGAGGCAACACAAACTTGGCAAACTTGTTCTGTGTATTTAAGCCAAAAAAAAAAAAACTGAATTGCAGGGCCTTGCACTACTTGAGACATTCGCTTATCTTGTAATACATTTGTCTCTACAGTGTAATGAGCCTGAGCTATTTCCATACATTAGGAAACACCCCACACACTAACTGACTAACTTCAGAAATTAATCTGGTGCACAGACAGACAACTTTGGGATTTTAAATATGAACACAGTCCAAAACCTCATGACCCGGAACACATTAAGCAGTCACCACGAAGGTCTAAGCGCTAACATCACTGACACAATCGTGTAACATTCAGTGAACTTGAGCATGACCACCTTGTTTTAATAGTCTGAACACACACACTTCCTACGCACCTCGGTGGCCTTTTTAAATGTAATTAAACCTCCAAATTTATTCATTGACTTGAAGTGTGAAGAAATGCAAAGGACATAGAAGGTTGAATGTGGATGTGCGTGGAGCGAAGGCGGGGGGGGTAATTCTCAAAAGAACCTGAGACAAAGGTTACGAGTGATCGAGTGAGAGCTGAAACAGAGACAGTGAGGTGTGTGTGTGTGGGGAGCGCGGCCTTGGATTATATAGAGTGAGGATTAACATCTCTCCACAGTCAAGGGATCAGTGTGAAATTGAAAAGGTGTGCCACTGTAATTTTCACCGCTTCTCTGAAGTGTGAAATTTTCACCAGACACCAGACGAAGATATCCGCTGTCGCTGGCCAGCTCTTTTCCATTTTGGGTTCACTGAACGTTTGGAGCTGTTTATCAGTCCTTACTGTTGATGAGCATTACATGACTGATGATGGAAGTCACAATATCACATTTACCGATGGGTAAATACATTAAGAATATTCATTTATGTACCAGAATCTGTACCAAACATCTCTTGTTTAGAACATTTCCTTCTTTTTTTAGGTTGGTAGGCAGACTGGATGTAAAATTATTCTATCTTAGTCTAACAGTTGTCTTTTTCCGAGCACACAGCTTAATGTTTGTCTACAGTAAAACTGATGATGTTTAAATCTAGCAGTTATCATATATATATATATATGATAACTGCTAGATTAGATAGATATATTTAAAAGATATTAGTTCATGATTTGTATATACAGTACAAATATTTTAATAGAACAAATCAAATTATGTTTAGCACTGTTTTGGCAGCCATTGCTACCTGTATTTGGAAAGTGGAACTTGAAATGTAGATAAGATAGATAGGTTATAACAACAATATTTTCACTTTAATGAAATTCAAGGCTAACCTTCCTACCAGGTCTTTACTGTGACCCTAACCACACTAAGCTCATAACTAGACCTCTCAAACTGGTCTGAGACTTCATGCCTCTTGGGTGGATTGGACACTGTGTTCCTCCAAGACACATACTCTTTACTCCTCCGATGATATTTTGGTGCCTGATAAGCCTTCAAATTCATGGACCTATTACTCAAACCACTGTTCCTGTATTATCAAGGAACACCCAGCCTAAAGCCCCTTGCATTGTTTTAATGCACTTCTGCTTTTGTTTTAACACCTGTGACACTACTTGAGCCACCATAGAGATATCTCTGTCCCCAAAACAAGACCATTACCCTACTTAATTTTCACATCGCTTTCCTGTAACTTTTTTACTCACTTAATACTGCTTTTCCAACCAGGTAAATCCACTGCCATTTAAACTGAAGTGGCTCCAAATAGCTGCACTGAGATGCCAGAAAATGCCACCTCTTTGAATAGGACTCTGGTATGAATTGCTACCAGTGAGAACGTTATCTGAAATGACTTACAGGAAATGATTTCAACAAACAAGGCTTCGTGGGGAGACAGATGTGAACATTTCATATGCAAGAAAATGAAAATTGTCTCCAGATTCAGCCATTCGTGTGTTCTTTAAAATTACAGCAAACTGTTGAAAGCAGGCAGTTTCAACACGTGTCTATCACATGGTTCACACACGTTCTATGGCTCTCATGAGAAGATGAGGGGTTTGTTTACAGGCTGCGGCTTACTTGTAAGTGGACAGTTTGAGCCTAAACAAACGAAAAAGAGAAAAAATGCACAAAGTAAACCTTTCCGGTCTCTTTTGTTCAGACTCAATAAAACTACCTGCAGGTGTGAGTGTCTTCTCCAAGTGTAATCACTGGTGAAAAACAGCAAATCAGAGCAAACTTTGTAACCCACCCGCCACCGCATCTGGTTCTCTTGGTTTGTTTACTTCCCTAGACTTTTTTTCCTTTTTCTCTGCTATCATTTACGGTCTTTTTCTGAGCTGCCTTTGCATTTGTCCTTGAGGAAGTCGAGTGGCTCTCCGTGTCTCTCGGCCAAAACACAGGTGACACAGCGGACACCTGCGGGAGAAGGCTAATGAGGTGCCCTGCCAGTCCAAAACCTGGCTCCTCATCTAGCCTCTGCAGCAGGGGACTGCAGAGAAGGAAAAGGACCATCGCACCTGTCGCCAAACACTGACATCTAAACATGCAACAGTAGGCTATAGCGATACAAAAGCCTTTGTGGAAGTCCCTTTTTTTGTGGATTGTGTGTTAATCTGTAGCACTGTTTTAACAACTCCAAAAAAAACCTGAAAAAGTTTTCATGTTCTTTTTAACTCTGGCAGGCACATGTAGAATGGAACCTGTGATCACTGTCTAATTGATTTCCAGGCTTTTCAATGCTTAAACCTCCCCTAAGTTTCTAATGTTTTCTTTTGCTGGCCATAGCTGATTTCTGACTCACAGTGTCAGGAACAATTCTTGTGCAATAACCCAGTAACTCTGCCTCTAATCAGCCACCTGTTTACGGGCTAACACTTATTTATTCATCATTCCTGCACAAAATACTTACTTATTTATTCCAGCATCCTTTGCACTCTGCTCACTGCACTATTTGTCAATATGTCTATATTGTTTTTGTTCATGGTGTGTATATATATTTGTGTTGTCTACACTGAAGTCTGTGTCTGATTTTATTTTATTTTTATTATTGTGATTTTGGATTTTTGTATGAGTAAGCACATCGTGAGCAATGTACAATCCTGAGTCAAATTCCTCGTATGTGTACACATACCTGGCAATAAAAGCTGATTCTGATTCTGATATATTTTGATGATTGAGCAGTTCAGATCATAATGGATCTGCTTTTAGACTTGTGTCCACTTGTTCCAAATCTATAGTCCTCTTACGTAGTCCTTTTTGTCATTCAGTGGTATCTGACACCCATCCCTGCCAGTCAACAAGATTGACATCCCTTTTAGCATAGGCATTCCCTTGCCAGCATTGCAAGAGTGCCAGTAATGATGTTGTGTTGTGATGAGAACATTTCTAATAGTTCCAAATCACTGCATTCGGATGGGACATATTTTTAGCCATACCACAAAAGGATTTGGACTCAGTTGCCATTGTACAGCACTGGGGATGAATTTGAATTTTGGTTGACTTAGAGTTGTCAGATTTTACCAAATGCCTACTTTTTCCTGCTTTCGCCATTCTATAGACTTTTCCTTTTCTGAAATACTATTAACTATTAATTAAATATTATTAACACTTGTATCAACACTTTTGACCTGAAAATCACCAAAGCAATGCTTACTGGCAAATAAAATGTGCTTTTACAGGCCATAAAACGGCTTAGCATTCGGTTTTGATTCTTTAGAATTAGTGTTTGTCTTGGCATGTGTCAGTCACCACACTCTTCGACAGCAGGTGAGCGTTATTCACTCTTCCAGCTGACTGCAGGTCTGTCAGCCGCCACAGGAGAGCATGCTGGGAAGTGGGTCACTGTCAACACCGTCTGTCTCCCACACATATGCTCCACCGGCACCATGTCTAGCCCCAGGAAATGCATGACACCTCGACAAAGAACTAAGGAGACAGTGTCAAAGTGTGCTACAGTAAAATATAACTGCAGTTGTTTTGCCCATGCCTTCGAGGTGCAGCGAGATCACACGTGTGCCACCTCACCATTGTCATGTTTCCCCCTGATGGACTGCTCCAGCAGTGAGTGGAAACATTTCTGATGATCCAGAGGCTGGCGAGGGAGGCCGTCTGGAGGATGGTTCCCGAGTAAAGTCAATACTCGGGTGATGAAGCGAGACTGAGCTACCTTGTTGGTAGTGATCAGGGCAATTTTCCAAGATGAAAAAACGACCTGGATTAATGTGTGTGTTCTCTACTGCGAGGCCTGGTTTACCCACATGGCTGCAGAGGGAACGTGCTGGATTAAAGGTGACAGTGTGGTCTTGCTTGAGAATGACTGTTGGATCTGAGCAAAGGGCTGGTAAATCAATGGTAATCAGGAACCTGCCAACTGTTTTGAGAACTCCTGACTAAGGCACTGCTGCAACGGTGTTAGACAGTTTAACCTTGTGCCCTGAGCAAATAACATTTACCTTCTGTTCACCTGGATGACACTTTCGTGCTGAGCAACATACAAATAGAGAGCCAGCATGGGTTAGTAATCCTGGGGACATGTGAGCTATTGCGCAGTTGTAACCTGTGTTCTTTTAGTGAGCTGAAGCATCCTGTATGGTGCAATCTGAATTTTAAGAAGCACTGCCTTCTCCTCTAACAGGGGTCATTTCATGGCTTATTGCCTCACTTTTGTTTCATCTTGCAGCCAGGAACCCGACCCATTTACTTGGCTGATATAACACAACAGCCAACAGCAGTAATGGTGCAGCAAATGAAATGAATTTGAAAACATCTTCGTAATCATTCAGGCAGTGTTTGCATTTCCCCAGAGCCATTATGTTTACATCTCTATGCTCAAGGAGTTCACTATGACAGATACTTGTCATTAGATGGATAGTTTTATGGAAAGTGGACCCGTTTTTGCATAGGTAGGCCACATGGGAAGGAGATGTGGTGAATGGGACGATTCAGCACACTTTTTGTTCAGGATCTGTTGAATAATGCAGTGCTGTGGTTGTTGAGCTGAGATTATTCTGTTGTTATTGTCACCACATGTGGTGGGTTTTGTTACACTGCCAAGCATTGTGGGGGGGGGGGTTGTCATGTATTGTGTGCTGCTACGAAACCATACAAAGTGGGTCAAGAAAAAGTCTTTTCACAGTTTTTAACAAACTTCAGATATACTAATGTCATCAAGTATTCTTGGGTAAGAGTACATACTGTTCACCGTATGGTCTAAACTGTATAGGCTTAATGCTTTATGATTCATTAGAAGTGGCCTTCTGTTAGCACTCTCAAAGGTATATCTGTCAAATTAAAGAGGGCAGTCATGATTCTGTTTAATTCATCACTTTTCTTTGCTCCCTCTGATGTGGCTCGCACCCAGTGTTCCACCTTTATAGAAAAAGTTAGCCATTAAATCCCATCAGACAAGGCTTCAAAAAAACAGAAACTATTTCCAGATTATTCCTCATTGCAGGTTGTCTACAGCATGTATCCTCTGCAGTTCTGGAGCCACTGTTGGAAAGCTTCTGAAATATGCTCTTTTTACAGTCTGTCAAGCATTGCGGTCTGGTATCTACATAAAGGTTATTAAACTGGGAAAGATACAAAGAAAACTGACAGAGGATCCATTTTCCATACAACAGCTGCCCATTGTCATTTCCAAAATGGATACTCTACATCCCCTAAAACAAATCTGTTGTGGAAACCATTTGATAATAAAGTTAGTGCACCGTTCTCTTAGTTTGCCAGAAATCATGACAGTTTATTCACATTGTTAGCCGGGTGGAGTGGAAAGACATTTGTGGGACAGACTTTTAAGTCTTCTGTCAAAAGCAGTAACAAAAAGTCATTCATATCTTCCCCAAAAGTTTCCTTCTTACTGTAGTTTTCACCTTTTTCCTATTGTCAGATCTCCTACTTTTCTGTTTGGTTTCAGAAACAGCTTTCTCCATTTTTTTTGTAACATCTCATCTCAAAATATTCTCCAATGAACATCTTCCACAATTCCTCTTATGAAAAGTCACTACTCTGTTGAACTCTCAAAGACACTTAATCACGCTCACTTATTAATCTCACCCTGTCCGTGTTGTCAGCATAATGCAGTGGTGGTTTCCTTTTTAAAAAAAACATGCATGCCAGGATTCTTTGCTTTCCCCTCACATCTCTTTGAGAAACGAGCGATTGCTAAAATGCAGCCAGATGTTGGATCTGTCTGAGGTACCATTCTCTCTTGACTGAGGCAAAACTCTACTCTAAGCCAACTGGCATGTCGTGTTAGAGGGAAGTGGTTCAATTTAGTCTGAATAACCAGGCTTTAGTGGTAGATGAGTAGTGCCGGAGCAATCTCCAGGGTTGCCAATACACAGAGCAATTACTGTACACACATATGTTGATGCGCGCTACCTGTCAGACTGGTAGATCTGTTCACTAGTAAACAAGCAGTTCTTGGTCCTGATCCTCAGGAGCTGGGGTTCTGTAGGTTCTACATAAGCCCATTAGGTTTCCGTCATGTTGTCCCCATAGTGAGCCCTCTACTCTGATGACATTTGTGAAGTAAAAGAAGAAAGCCGTTCTGGTCCTAATCAGAATCAGAATCAGCTTTATTGCCAGGTATGTGTACACATACGAGGAATTTGACTCAGGATTGTACATTGCTTACTCATACAAAAATACCATAACACAATAATAAAATAATAATAAAACAAAATCAGAACAAACTACAGAATAGACAACACTAATATACACACTATAAACAAAACAATATAGACATATTGACAAATAGTGCGGTGATCAGAGTGCAAAGGATGCAAGAGTAAACTATTATTATGTACATGTTGAAGGTGGATATGATATACAGGTAAGCAAGAGACAAAGGGCAATGGATCATCTTAGGTGGAAATAAAGCAGCCCCCACTGATCAATAGAAGGGTGTGTTGCCATAACAAACTTTGCTCAGTTTAAGAGGATGAGAGCATGGACCCCTGAAAAAGTGAACAACTGACTATGCAGACTCTCCAACATCAGCGTTTTCATTTTCCTGAGAAGAGCCCTTGATTGTCTTTAAAATAATTATAGTGGATGTTTCTTCTTTGATTACAAACTAAAACAATAAACATCTTTAATAGCCTGCTAATCTACTAGCAGAGATCTCTTCTACAATCCATCAGAAGTATCGGAAACAGATGCAAACAAATGCAGGGTCACAATAGTTACCCCTGGCACGATTCATTTTTAATCATGTGTAGGATAGTGAAAGCGACAATGGTACACCTCGTTAAGTGATCACGAAGATGAGGCCACAGGGCCAGCTCACAGGCCGTCCACACACTATGAAAATAACAATGACGTTGAGAGTCAGCCAACACGCTGCGGGGGCTAAATTAGAAAATCACTTCCAATTAAAACTTCAAACTGAGGCGACAGGTGGCCCTTGGCTTTGGGTCAATGAGATCAAAATGACAATGTCACAGAATAAAGCATGAACACAACAGTGGACCAGATTATATCTGCTATCAAAGACAGAAGAGGAACTTTCATTTTTTTGGCTTTCATAAGGTCAAGCTCATTATCTATGACTTATTTTATAGCAAGTCTGCTTCAATCTCATTTTTTATCAAAGACTATCAACCCTTTTCTGATATTTAAAAGAAAATCCTGGCCTGTACTCTTCTTCTCTAAGGGCATTTCTTCCTCCACAAGAACATCATATAAACTAACCTGTTCAGATCCTTCATCAACCCTGTGCTTCAGCTCCTACAGCCTGTACTTTATTGAAAGGCAGTGATTAGAACTGAATTGTTAATATGCAACAGCATAGAGGAATTTGTCAAACAACTTCTCTCAGACAAGTTTTCATAACTTATTCGGACCCCTAATCTGGCTACATTTCCTCTTGTCACCACAAACTAAATAAAACTAAAATTATTTTTGAATCATTTTGATCGAAAAGTCCTTAAAAGCACCATTTTTATTGTATACATGAAGCAAAATAAGTACATTCACATTTGTGTCTTTTTTTTTAACCATTGCATAAATTAAATAGTCAAAATGTGCTTTTTACTCAGTGTTTCCCACAGGATTTGGAGAGACTATGGTGGCTGGGTCCGAGGCCCAAGAGGTAAAGTAAAGTCCGGTAAATTACATGTGTCCATTTACTTTTAATGGACACATGAAATATGTTTTACACTTTCTGTGAATAGACACCTTATTTTGAAAATCGGACGTTGTCACGTGGATCATTGCGCTAAATTCATCAAGTCCAACCCAATTTGATAAATAATGTATGTGGTTCTCGTACAGCGTAGCATGAAGACTTCACAGCCTGTGAAGCCCACTTCAAGCCTTCTCAGACTCCCATACTGCAACACTTGTCTTTGTAAAGAGAAAAAATGACAGGATAAAGTCCCTAACCTGCCTGTCAGCTCGCTCAGGCTAGCTTAATCGTCTTCTCAGAAATAAGTGACAGAAACACTCAAATCGGGTCAGACGGTTTGTTGCCTTCTCTAAGAAGTCAGCCACAGATGGATGTGCTAGGAGACAATTCAGCAGAGCAGTGTCTATAAAACAGCGACACTGCCGACCTGTCAATGTAATTGTTCTGTAAAATTTTATCTGTCTTTTGACTCATTAAGCCGAACACTGAAAGTGCTATTTTTGTTATTTTCGGCCGATTAATTTCGGTGGCCGAACATTCTGTGCATCCCTAAAAAAAAAACTATATCCTTTTCTAAATGTTTGAAAAGACAATTTGTCATACCACACCAGGACAAAGACAGTCTGATAAGTCATGGAGTTAAATTCTACTAGACCCAGGAACTAGTGAAATTCTTAAATTGCAATTGAGTCCAAGATACAGTAATTTTCTTTCAAACCAGGAATTGCCTCCTGAATAAGCAGGTACAGAAAACCGGGATGCCAAAGAAAATTACACACTGGAAAAAGGTTTTCATTACATTCAATGCTAATCCAATACCAGCACAGACCTTTGTTTTCATCTTTCCCCCTACTAAAATTAAATCTAAATAGCAGTACATGGACTCATTCAATTCATGCTCACCGCTATTATGCTCTAATAAATAAATCTCCATACCATAATCACGCGGGACATTAGGATGATTACAATAATCAAACAATCATCAATAAAACTGGCAGCCTCTGGCAGCTTTTATGCAACACTTTTCATTGTGAGCCATCAGGTCAGATTTAGCAGGAATTCTGTTGGATTCTTTACAGTACCGACCAGGATGTGGGTGCTCTTTTTCCAGAGCAAAATTAGCCAAGACTTTTAAAGATATTTGCAATGGCAGAAAGTGCAAGACCAAAAGAAAAATGTCTTCCAAGACCGTGTGCACACATGTTGATTTGTGGGACTCGATCACAATATCCTGTTTTCTTAATGCATGGTAACAACCATCCTTGTCACCAAGAATGGGTTTATGGAAAATGTGGCTATAATTTTATAAATTTGCAGTGCCAAAACAACAGGCACGTAAAAGCGGCTGCAAACAATCCTAAATTTTATTTGTTTACAGTAAAGACTAGGTACATAGATACATGAAGATACTTGAACATGTAAAATCCAGCCATATTAAAAACTAATGAGGATTAAGGAACTCAACAATAGATTTCCGTACAAAAGTAGCACAGATTTTACCCTCCATTGGTTGTTGGTGCCAATTCTCCAGTCAAGTGCTATTTAATCACTGCTGAAGAAATGGAGGGTGCAATAGTATGACCAATTAAAAGACTGACAGTCTTCTCATCGGTCCACACAGATTTGATGATTCTGGCTGCAGACCTTTTTCGTTTCTACAGTGGAGCGGAAGCTTCGGTGGACGTTTAAGTCACACGCTTCAATTGAAAATGCACGTTAACCGACGAACCTGCTCTCTCTCTCTCGTGAGTGACCTGATAAAACTACAACATAAAAGCAATATAAAAAGCAAAGAGCTCATCCTAAGGATCAAAAACTCTTGTGCTTAATAGTCACCTTGTGAATTTCCCACTTTATCAAGAAAAGTAGTGAAAGAGATGGTGTAGTGCTTCCGAAAGCATGCACCAGTGTGCCCAGATCCGGACAGGGCTCCTAGAAATGTCAGGAGATATAGATATTAACAGTGACAGAGCTGTTGGTGAACTGGATGTGTTGGAGGCCTATCATTTTTTAGCAGGGCCCCTGGTTAGCACACCCACCTCATTTATGTCCCTGAAGTCGCTGAAGAAGAACCTTATACTACTGTTTGTCATTCATGCTCTGCATCCCTCTCAGCTATATTCATGTCTCAGTAAAATTGAACAAAGAAAGACTAAGTGGAGTGAGGTATCTGCTTTCTCCACCCTAATCTCTCTAAATCCATACAGGAACTCCCCAAGAGCAGCTTAAACTGACTCAATGAGAATCAGGTTATAAATCCGTTTTGTACAATCACTTGCTCTTCTGTAATATTCAATTCATTCACAGGATGTCTTATTCATTATTAAATCAATTATTATAAAATATAAATGCTTTGCTTTGGCCCTTTCCAACGCAGACAAAAATCCACAGCATCCTCATGTCAAACTGAGTCGAACAGAACCACACTATCCCTTTTGCCAAGAGGCCCACAAATAACACCCGAATTAGAGATGAGAAACATTGCTTTCTTCCAGACAGCATGTTTATCTGAAGGGGCAGAGAGAGCGTTTTCATCCAAGGCCAAGCTTTGGTCTCTGTGATCAGTCGGCCATGTTGTGGAGGAAATGCTTATTATGTGGTTGTGCGAGGGCCTTGTTTGTTGTGACCTTGAGGGCTCTTCCCATGGCGCAACGGGGCTTGGCAAAATGAGGAGAGTGACCACAGGAACCGCCCTGGGAACGAAAAAAAAAAGATTCAAACTGTCAAACTGTGCATTTTCTTTCCCATCCTCTGGCCTAGCCTATACAAACACTTTCCCAATGTCACAGGATTTTGACACATATTAAGCTGCGTCTCCATCTGTCTGGCTATGTCTTAATCTTCTGTCCTTTTTATTCCCTCCTGCCCATCTCAATTCAGCTTTTTCTGCTGCTAAACTACATTATTTCTGTTTGCTATGCTATGCCTATGCAAGTATTACAGTAGATGTACTGTCAAGTCAACTCTGTTAAATCTATATATAAACTCGAGAGCCCACACACTACCTCCTTGCAAGCAAACAGGCATTCGTGGTTTGGAATAGAGCAGATGCTTTCCTGCAATCAGAAGATAGGCCAAAAATACTCCATTGATCTTAGGGCAAGAGGAGATCTTCACACTGCTGTTGTGTGAAGTGTGCGAAGAGAGGCTGGGAGCTTCAGATATGCAGCTTCTTACAGGCAATACTCGCTGCAGCAGCAAGTCATGGGCCAAGAGCTGCGCTGTTTGCGCAACCATGTGGACTTCATCCACCTGAAGCTAACCAGTCCGGCATGAAAACCGTCAAACTTAATAATGTTTTAGTAAATGTGATGATGGCACATTCTGGTGGTTCAAATGGCCAATAAAAATACATACTGCACCATGGCAAGACAAAAATGCCCATAAATTAAAAAAGCAATAAACATACTGTTGTGACACTATGCACACGGTGAAGCTCCTGTGTTGCTATGTACTGTAACACAACTCATTTTCACAGGACATAAAGCAACTCTTGTTCTGCATAAAATACCATTACCTGAAATGTCAACACAAAAGGGGTAGTAGATGGTACTCCTTTGAATTCGGAAATAAATAAAAAAAAACTTGCTTTGGTAATGCAAACGTCTGTTTCCTATGCCAACAAGGCCCCTTTGAATTGACTTGAATAGAAGACGAAAGGTTCTGCTTTCATAAAATGAGGATGGCCTTCCATTCTCACATGAGCCACTCAAAGTCAATATTAGAGCCACTCTTCACCTGTCAGCCTGTCAAATGGAGCGGATGTATTTCTTCCTGCCACTTATCCCAACACGTTTATTCAACATGCAGGTATTTACATGTTTGAGGATATGACAGGAGAAAAAAAAAGACTTGTGTCTGTCAATATAATAACTACTGCAGAAACGGATGGTTTAGTTAGGTGATACGGAGACAGTGAGTGTAGCAGTTTAACAGTTTCCTACATGTGTTGAGGGTCCATGCATCATTTTCAAGTACAGGAACTACCTAGAAAGAACACAGTAAATATAGTTATCCAATATACTTCCACTGTGTTATATTCAAGGGGTACAATTATTTCCTGCGTCTAAACATGAACCTAAAAGGTGGGGCCTGGTTTGTTCGTGGTGATTTTCTCCTACAGGCAATTTTCAGAGTTGAGAATGTGTTTTAGGGACATGCTCCAGCCCCCATGACCCTGCACAGGATGCGTGATGTTGAAAATCCATTTGCAACTAATGCACTAATACAAGATGTACAGACTGATAAAGACATAAACATAAAAAGTAAGCCAGAAAAGGAAGGTCAGAAACAACTATGATGCATCATAACAACTCGATTAAAATGTCTTTCAAGAAGTGATTTACAGACTGACAAAGTTTCACCAGCTTACATGGTTAATTAGAGATGACTGTATGAGAGTATGAGGATGTATGGCACAGTGAGGCGTCTTCACCATCTTTATCTAGCTGATTTTATAGAGTCATATTAGCCACCTTCCTCCCTCAGACATAATAAATCCACAGCAGGAGCTCGCAACGTCTCCTTAGGACTCTCCTTGCTGAAGACTGGCCAAAGCCGATGAGTCATATTCAATTACTGCCACGAGCTCGAAACACAAGAAAGCCTGAGTTATACAAGGACAGCAGAGCTACTACTGTTCAGTGCACACTACAAATGATTTAAATATTGTGATGGTGGCTGGGCTTGTCAATGGAAAGAGAGCACGGTGACCTTGTAACTGAAGTGCTAAACCTGAAAGACAAGGGTGAATCTGTGCAGGAGGAACTGTTCTGTAGTTCTCATCCCTACCCTCCTGTTACTACACTGAACAAAATAATAAACACAACACTATTGTTTTTGCCCCCATTCATCATGAGCTGAAGTCAAAGATCTAAGACTTTCTCTATGTACACAAAAGGCCTATTTCTCTCAAATATTGGTCACAAATCTGTCAAAATCTGTTAGTGAGCACTTCTCCTCTGCCAAGATAATCCATCCACCTCACAGGTGTGGCATATCAAGATGCTGATCAGACAGCACGGGTGTTGCACAGGTGTGCCTTAGGCTGGCCAAAATAAAAGGCCACTCGAAAATGTTCAGTTTCACTGTACTGGGTGTGTCAGGGGGGTTCGGAAACCAGTCAGTATCTGGTGTGACCACCATTCTGGTGTCACCACACATCTTGTTGTGTTGCACTTGCATGTTGCGTTTATAATTTTGTTCAGTGTATAAAATAAATGTTTAACATCAGAGGCTATTCAGACATCTAAATGTAACAATTTGAACAGTAATGCCAAAATACTACCAAATGATGACAATATCAAAAGGTTTACATGCTGTTTACATCAAAAATCTCACAAACTAATACTAAAACTGCCTTTTGTGGTTATGCTATACTCTGTGAAAGGACAAAAACACTTACTTTGCTGCTAGTAGCTTTATAATTCTACTAATGAGTCCCAGTAGATACAATAATCTTGCAGTAACAGCCCTTGAAGAAATATTATGTCCAGACCACTTGGCAAATACGTCATATCGCTTTTTCTCCTGCTTTGCAATTGCTAAAAGAAAGTAACACATGAGGCAACAGCTTTCTCTGTATAATTTTGTTAACAAGTGTGAAACAAAATTTGGAGTGAAACATTCTGCAATGCATAGAAACCGGCACTGAACTTACTAAAGAGGCCTTTACAAAATGTTTTGCTGCAGAAGTAAAGAGTGCGTTAGAGATAAAACCTGTTTGTTTTGTGTTCAATTAGGCCTACTTGTTGATCTACTGTTTCATTTTTAGTATTTAGAAGCATTTACGGACCTTGATTGCACATTAATCACTTTAATTCAATTCTGTTGATTTGGAAGTTAAGCATCGGTGTCACTTGCCAAGCCAGATGCAACAATTTGGAAGGCACGATGACAAAAGACTTCTATTCTAATGCGTGGGAAAGACACGCACTATTTCTAAAGATGAATCTTAGATGAGATGAAATTAAGTCCATTCAGCAGAGCAGATCAGTGAGTCACACTGCAGAGATTATCTGCGAGTATCGCCTCTTGTCTCTCAGTTCTGTTTCCATGAACAAGTGTCATCCTCACTTTAATGGTTTCTGCCAGGAGCAAGCAACCAGCTCCTTTAATTTAGTTCTTATTGTTAGAAATCGCCAAATGATACGTCGCACAGACAAACAGGGTTTTATAAGACCAGAGAAAGGGCCAGAAGCTTCATGCGGTGCAGAATACAAAGCTGTTGGATGGTTCCTCATTCCATGTGCAAATTAAACAAGCTAACTGCAGTGGGGATAAATCAGTCTCTGGCTATTTTGCTCTTGAATTCTAGCACTTACAAGTAGCACCCAGAGCACATACCCTGTAATTGATCGGCACGACACCAGCAGAATAAATGCAACACTGATCCCATGTTCCATCATGTGGCTGGCACAAGCCTGCATCAGTCATGACCCACGACTGAGTGCCCGTGTCTCTCAACCCCCAGGCACTGTGGCCCTGCATAGGAACCCAGCTGTTGTGATAATCCTGTTATCTGCCATTAAAAGGTGCAGAAGGGGGGGGGGTGATGCAGACACGCCAGAGGACCAGAATAATACAGCAGACCTCACCTGCCTCCATGTGTGTCAGATTAACCCTCACAGCTACAGACTAGATCTAAGCAAATCCGTTTGGATGCCATCCAGACGCACTCGCATGCATACAGGTGCGCTCACACAGCCATTGTTATCGCTGACAGCTTGCTTCTTCGTGAGCTCCTGCTCCACACTCAAGGGGAGCATCATTACATGCCTGCATGCTGTGAATTGAGCATGCATAATGTATGAAACATCTAGCGTCAACATATGCATGTGAAACTCACCCAGGCGTATAGGCTGAGAACAATACCAACTCCATACTAAATCAAATGATCAGGCAGTAGGATAGAGTACAGCACACTGCAGAGACACTTCAAGACAAAATTCACTGTGATGTTGAGTGTTTCACTTTGTAGCTCTAACACAGCTACTGTTAAGGGTACAGTTCCTGCTGGTGCCACAACCACTGAATAAAGATGCGTCAAGGGTACATATAAGGCAAGTTTTGGCTAAAAGCTTCTACCAAATGCTGTATTTCATATTCAAAGTTAAGATTTTTTTGTTCAGCTGAACACTGAACACCTTGCTGTTGCATCAAGCTCGTCTGTGTTACAAGTCACATTCTGTTCCATGACTACAGTCAGAGACATAGCACAGGTCTCAAGTCATGAGGTGATTACCATTTATATAGCTCAAACAATCGGTTACAACGTGGATCAGTTACTCACAGGGTGTTGCTCCTCACGCAGAGATGATGGGGTCCCGTTTGAATACCTTGCACCCTGTTTGTGGCCTTTTTGTCTTTTACAACAAGGTGATATTTCAAGATATTGTGAAAGACCTCATGTAGAAAGGATTTCAGCAGTGGTTTACGGCCGACATACACATGCACACATTCAAATCTGCTGAATGTAGGTGAGGCTAATCCATCACACTGTAACCACGTCCAAAAGCTGCCAGGGTCCTAATAGATATAATCCAGCTCGATCGCGGTGCCTGTCCAATCAATGTGAAAATTTGAGTCAAAAGAATCTTATCTCTTTTTGGGTATGAAAATTTGACTTGGGGTTTTACATTTTAAATTGAACTATGAGCCAGGATACAATTCCTTCTGAATCAGGATTTGTGGTAGACTAGTTAAATATTGGCCAGATTTACGAACACCCTGAATAAAGAGTACAAAAGTACGTGTGCATTCAAAAATATTGCATTTGTTATTGTAGTACCTGTAATGGGTGATTAACTAAGAATTATTGCGTAGATGACAACAGGTGTAAACACAATGGAGGTGGCAGTATTTATATGAGGGTTTTGCGCGTTTTATTGATTTTCACCATGGACAGGAGGAAAAGCAGCAACTGCATAAAAACCTTGGTTTGTTTCATTCAGTGTGTCCCGAGTATGTGGAAACCATATGTACCTGCCCATCCTGCCTAAGATGGCACTAAGTACTTGGGACAGCACACCTGAAAAGCCGCTTTGGGAAACCCCAGCAGAAACAGCTACAGTATGCTGGAAGGACCCAGACGCGAGGAAATGCCCCAAATTCATCCAGCCAGAGGGAACGATTACCAACCGTCCGCCCCATGCCCGGACGCTGCCCAGTCTCCTGTCCCTGGCCTTGTACTCCCCAACGCCCCCATTCCTTCTCCAATACCTACAATGGGTTGTGTCGCTATTACGACCAGCTCCGGACAGTTGGTGATCGTTCCCTCTGGCTGGATGAATTTTACGCATGATCCATGCACCCCTGAAGCTTGGGGCTCTCCAGAGCGCTACTTTTTATATTCTTCCCTCCCACGGAGAAAAGAAGTCAGGTCGAAACATGTGTCTGGTTTGCTGACACTTTAATTATACCGCAAAATGCCACCAATGAATGAATGCATGAACAAAGGGCATAACAGGCAGGTGAAAAAATAGCTCTGGGGTGTGCTTCAGGAATGTACAACTGCATCAATTACTAATGTGTATTAGTGTTCTAACCCCCCAAATATGCAGTTTATGTTTAATTTATGTAAGTTTGGGGAAGTTTTGGTAACTTTAGGAAATTCTGGGGCAAGTTTAACAGTCTTAAAATAAATTATGAAGAAAGAAATCACTGTTTGGCACATTTAGAAATATTTGTCTTTAATCCCCACTGTGTCCTACTCACATTTTAGCAAGAGGTAGCTTGTCACTTATAACAAAAGCCACCAGAGAAATGTGTGGTCTAAGTTACTCAAGTCCGAGTTATTTTTACCAAATTGTATACAAAACCAGAATTAAACAGCGCACATCTCTTTTCAACTGTAAACATATTACAGTCAACTGAGATATACGTAGATGTATCTGTGGGAGTTCTACAATCCAACACCTTCCATGAAATCCCTTTTGTAAAGCTTAATGTATACAAATGGACATGTTCAAGATGTCCCGGTGATTTAGCGACACAAAGTCAGGCTGACTGTTTCACAGGTTTACAGTTTTTAAAAGTGCTTGACGTGTGACTTCCCCACCCAGCTGTGATTCAGGCTCAAGATACAGGGTGCAAATGGAGCAGCTCCCCGGCTTCCCAGCAGTGTCAAGGGGTTCAATTCTCTCCCTGACTGGACTCTCATTCTCTTCCCAGACTCAATTTTTCCACTCTTGCCCATCCCGTTCCCCTCCGTCTCCCTCAGTCTGACTGCTGTCATTCTGTTCCCCCCTCTCGGTCTTACTCTCTCTGGCTGCTCTGGTTCTCTCCCTTTTCTTGTTCTTTATCTTTCTCTCACTCTCTGTCTGACCTGGACACTGTCATCACTTTGCCTCTGAGGCTTGTTTTCGTGAATGCCACGCTTGTGACGCTGTCCTGTTTTGACATGTTTTCCCTCCGACTTTATTCAGTGGTCTCAACCCACTAATTCCTTGTGGAATGAGTTGTTGACGTACTATCTCGAGCCAAGTGTGTGTGTGTGTGTGAAAATGTATATGGGGGTTGAGGTTCTCTTAAGATGTCACCACACTAGTACTGAGTACTCACATGTAGAAAGCTCTGTATGAAAAAATAAAATCAATCAATCCTTTGTGGCTACTATCATCTACGGAAAACTTGGTGTGGATGTTCAGACACACTAAGCAAGATTTTACAGACAAATCTAAAAGTTTAAAGTTCTATCAGCAGCCCCAAGAGGCTAGTGTGTTCATTACACCTCACAATATAAAAGTGTTGCTGCGCAGAATACAGTGTACTGACAATTTTTATCTGATGGTTGTGCTAAAGTAAAAGCCATTTAAATTAAAAGGGTTTATCATCTTAGAAGCATTAGTGTTCTCAGTAAATGGCAATGTCCATATAGGATTATTAGATCCAATAAATGTAACATTTTGGCCTGAAGGTGCACTAACATGACACGCTGCAATAATAAAACCTATGCCAAGCAAGAGATTTATGACCGTGATTACAGGGGAGCACCATGCTATTAGGCTGATGATGACAACATTGGTACACATATTTAGAAGAGCACAGGTGGACAAACCCACTTTAAGATTATTTTGTTGTAGCTAAATACTGTAGTACTGCCTTATTTAGCAATTCAACTTTTATCACGTGCTTTCATGAAGATCTAAAGGTTGCCAAACATGGTCTTTCACAGTTCCTGCACAGTGTGGGGGGGACATCTGCAAATGAATCTGCCAGTTAAATTATTTAGTCAACATATGCTGCGTGTTTTCACCAACTGCCATTGCATCCTCTGTTCTGATACATAATGGTATGCATCAAATCCCAGTAATACAAACCAACCCGGTATTAAATTATTCACTCATCTTTCACCAGCCAGCACCCTGGAGCTTGAGAACAGTCCATTTTATATGAGAGTCCACCGGGGGGCGATCTAGTTAATTCCTATACAATTCAGTGATAGCTCTATCCCAGTGGGCCAGCTTGAATGCATGGTTAAAGCATGAAAACGAAGCTTTGTAGGGATGTACTAGTGGAAATGGTTATGATAAATTCCATAAAAGGTTAGCCAGAGCACAGAAAACTCTCTCAGGTGATTGGCTGCTGACAATACTTCCTGGAGATGCCTTAGCAACACAGCTGCCGCCCCTGCCTGACCATCCACAACCAATCACTATGAACAAAATGTTCCCTCGGGGTCAGGTGAGCAGTCCAGTCGTAATCACTGCTGAACGTGAAAATGAGCAGCACCATCCATCTGGGAAAAAGACAGTGAGTAAGAGGGGGAGGAGAGTGTGAAAAGAGAGAGAAACGCGTGGGAGGGAAAGAACAGGAGAGAGTAGGAAGGAAGAGAAGATGCCATGGGTGACGGAAGGAGCAGCACTGGCCTTTCTTCTGCTCGAGTCTACAACTTTTGGATTTTTAACTTTTGGACATATGACACAATGATCCTACAAATAATCTCCTTCTGGGTTATAACAGGGATAGACTACAAACTCAACACAGATCAGACTGCATATCTGTGATGTTAAAGCCTCATTGATGATTAGTGGTCAATAGAAATTAGGGCTGATGGCCGATATATGAAGCTGATATCAAAACAAAGAAAAGTCATGTACAATTCCATTAGTCAATGCAGAGTAAAAGCTAATATACAAGGTTATCTTAGGCAGTAAAATGTGGTTTTAGAATTTTTAATAAAAAGAAGAAAAATACATTGGGTTATGCTGTAGGTTTCAGAATGTGACTGTGAGGTGATTGACAAGAGTGGGGTACAGTTTGTCAGAAGTGACGTCCACTGCATTATTCTCTACAGTACAATAACAATAGCCAGTAATGGTGTTAGATTAGGTTTACTGTCATTTAGGATGGGAGAGATGTGTTAACATTAAGAAAAGAGAGTTTGTTGCGCAGGCTTGGGCTGTTAAAGATTATCTCAAAATGCCAGATAAACCGCCCGATTTATCAGTCTATCAGAATCAGAAGGAGCTTTATTGCCAAGTTGTGTTTTACACATACAAGGAATTTGCTTAGGTGATAAGGTGCTTCATGCAGACAGACATACAGATGACATAAACAGATGCAGAAATATATAAATATATAATAAACATCTCTACTGATGATGTATTTAAATGTGGACTCCCGTCACTCCTGCGAAGATGGTCAGCTCTGGGTGTGACAAACTGTGAGACAAAATCTAATGCAAATGTTAACGCCACTCTCTCCCGACAAGTCCAAGCATCAGTGGCAGCAGCTGCCGGGTTTTCTTTCTGTAAGTTTCACATTGCTGTGCTGCTTCAGCAGACGTTTCAATAAATCAGATGTAGAAATGTTCGAGGTTGAAAGCTTTTTGCTGGTTTACACTAGACGACATGTTCTTTGCATCTTAGACTGTGACACAATAATGGCAGGGACACGCACGCCGGTCTCCTGGTTCAAAGTCTGGGTTCTGGCCCTGCATCCACCCAAATCACTGTTAAACAGCAAAACCTACCTTTACCGTCAAAAAACAACGCTACAGGGCTTCCCCCACTACTACGTTGAACTATGACGGCAAAGGGAATCCCAGTGCGTCACAAACTGACGACTATGGCTCTTGACCACGCATCCATATGTGACGACTTGGGAGTGAGAACGGGTTGTCCCAACCCTGAGCACACTAATTAACATGTTATATCTCATTTGTTTAATCCCTTTATGGGGTTATGTGTTGTTACTGTAACTTCCTTGAGTCTCCACTGCTAAGCTAGTGGGGCTGCTAGCTTCAGCTTCATATTTACCATACAGACATGAGAGTGGTATAGATTTTATCTCAGCCCCTCCTTATTCAGTACAAAATGAAAGGTCACATTATGTAATAATTATAAATAAATCATTGGAAAGATACAGGGCATCACACTTATCTTTGCGAATGTGTATACAGTATTTCTCTTCAGCTGGGTTCAACTATCAAGGCTGACAGAGTGGAGTCAGTATGAGACTTTGGGGATGAGACATAACCCATCAAGTGAGGCAATTACAGCACACATCCAAGTGTAACCACAGAAACATTGCCAGGAATATTAAAAACCTTCCAAGAAGCACTTTTTGCTCAAAGACATTTGTCTCCTAGTGAAGGCAACAGTTAAGACGGAGAGAGAGAACTTATCTCTCGGCATGGCACACATCTTCCAACCAAAATGATAGCCAAAGTGAGCCAAATCAATTAATTTACCAGATGAATATTGGATGTCACTCTTTGCTCAGACTCAATTCCCCCCCCCCCCCCCCCCCC